>NC_081529.1:36624114-36681614 GCF_030273125.1 Centropristis striata
TCTGTGTTAGACCCCAGGGTGTCCAGATCTCAGTATTCTGTCGTTCACTGGAGCTTTCCATGGAAGAACCATGGGTACACACACACACACACACACACACACACACACACACACACACACACACACACACACACCTAACTTAAACCTGATCATAACCTGAACCTTAAAACCAAGTCTTAACCCTCACAAAGGCCTTTAAAGAAAATATGTCCTCAGTTTGCTGGTTGAAGCCCTGGTCCTCACTTTGTAGGCAGTACAAGAACACACACACACTCATCCTTGTACTTCTTTTTTTTGGTTTTTTTAAGGACACTTCATTAACGTAATAAATCCGTAGCCCCTGACCCTAAACCTCAAACTAATTGAAACCTGAAACTGAAACCAAGTCCTAACCCTTAAAAATGAAGAAGTGTGGTCTGAATGAAATGTCCTCACTCAGTTAGTTAGAACTTGTTCTGGTCCTCACTATGACTGGATTACAAGTATTACAAGTACAAGTTGCATTGGATCAAGTAGCCAATATTACATATATCCTGGAAATTGCAGGCATTTCCGTTCGCCTCTCCATCAGCTATGCTAAATGTAATAATAACTTTATTCCTATAGCACCTTTTAAAAACAGCAGTTTACAAAGTATTTGGACAGAGAAACAGTTAATCACAAGGAGAATGATGCCATAAGGATAAAAACTATTCTAACATTAAGATAAAAACAATAAGAGACAGAACAGGAACAATCACAAGACGTTCTCACAGACACAAAATAAAAGGGAAAAGGGGTAAAAGAGTAGAAAGTGAAGAAGTAAAAAGGAGTGGAGCGATAGAAAGCATTACATAAAAGCATTAGTACAAAAGAGTGAACAAAAGCACAAAATGAACAAAAAGACACAAAATTATTTTAAAAAAGACACAAAATTACCAAAAAAAGACACAAAATTACCAATAAAAGTAATTAAAGGGACCTTCCACACACAACACGGTAAAGTGCCATTCATATAAAACTCACATTAAACTTTCATATCAAGGTGGGGGCCACAAAATATCATCACGAGGGCCACAATTGGCCCGCGGGCCGCCAGTTTGAGACCCATGCTCTAAATGAAAAAGGTAGTTAATAGTGCAAAATCTCAGATTCATGGCTAACTAAATCTCTTACCTCGTTCAGGTTGCTTGGCAACGACACACTCCAAAGCAATCCACAAGCTGGATGTGCCGTCGTTTGATTGGCCGATCGCTCCGTTTCCCAGACTGCAGTACCCGCTGGAGGAGTTCACCAGAGAGAACGCCCAGGAGGAGGCGCGCTGTCTGGAGGAGGTGGGCTGTGTGTGTGTGTGTGTGTTGGCTTGTGTGTAACTAATCTGTGTATCATTCGTTCTTTCCATTTTCAATTGGCAATCAAAATTCAAATCATGAAAAACTGACTTAAAACTGGTTATTTTGTTATTTGTTTTCTATTATAAAACAAAATACAAAAAAAAAGCTTGTTTTTTCATATTTCATTATCAGGCTCAGATCAAAAATATGAAATGGAAAAACGGCCACCAGGACTGAATTTGATTTTAATATTTAATTGGTCTGAGCCTAAAATTAAAATATGAAAAAACAAGTATTTTTGTTTTGTTTTTTTGTGTTATAATAAAAAACAAATAAGAAAATACCCAGTCAATTTTTTATTATTTGATTTTTGATTGCCAATTGAAAATGAAAAGAATGAATAATACACGGATTGTAACTATTATTCTCTTTTTGTTTTTTTGTAAAAAGAAATTCAAAACAGAATGCACCAAATTCAGAATATAGAATTATAATTTTTTATAAGTCTATCAGCTAAACATAAAATATACTTGGTCTTTGAACAGTTTTCAATTGAATATCTGTCACAAAGAATTAGCAAATTATGGCATTATGTTTTACTTACATTTTTAAAAATGTCCCACCTTTTGGGCAATTGGGAACTCAACCATAATTAAGTCTTTTGTTAAAAAATTGTCAGATGAACGTCCGGCAATAAACTAGTTGCAGCTAGTTGACATTTGTCTGTTTTAAGTTTTAATCTTTCATCCACAAGTATTTGGGGATCGATTTCATCATCAGAGAGTGTTCATGTTGGCTCTTAACATGCATATATTACATGAAAATGTTTGATATTTTTCTATATCTACATTATAAAAGGAGTGATTCTGGGTTAACTTGCATCTCCAGGTGGAGGATCTGATCATCAAATGGAGGCAGAAGGGGAAACCTGTGGCCGGGATTGTAATTGAACCGATCCAGGCTGAAGGTGGAGATAACCACGCATCCGTAGACTTCTTCAGGAACCTTCGCAACATCGCACGCAAGGTACCACCGATCAATATGGCAACAGATCCTTAAAAAAGCTTCTTTTTTTAACTCTGAGTTCTATCAGCTTGGAAGGAATACTGACTTACTAGCCTCTGGCACTTCTATCTTAACATAAAATCCATCATGTTTTCCCAGTATTAGCTTTTAATTGGTGTTCTTTGGCAATGTAACAAAAAGACACAGAATTAATTTTAAAAAAGACACAAAATTACCAAAAAGACACAAAATTATTTAAAAAAGACACAAAATTACCAAAAAAAGTAATTAAAGGGACCTTCCACACACAACACGGTAAAGTGCCATTCATATAAAACTCACATTAAACTTTCATATCAAGGTGGGGGCCACAAAACATCATCACGAGGGCCAAAATTGGCCCGCGGGCCGCCAGTTTGAGACCCATGATCTAAATGAAAAAGGTAGTTAATAGTGAAAAATCACAGATTCATGGCTAACTAAATCTCAACCTTTGTCAGGTTGCTTGGCAACGACACACTCCAAAGCAATCCACAAGCTGGATGTGCCGTCGTTTGATTGGCCGATAATATCCTACAATAGCATTCTGTACAGCTGTTGGCAACCAAGCTAAATCTTAGTCAACTGAAATTCAGCCTACTTACCAAACAAATGGATGGGATGGTGGATGGGGAAAAGAGTAATCTGCATGTTATTGACTAAATCAGCCACAGTTTGCTCTACCTGGTAGCCTTAATCAATTATAACTAAACACAAAAAGCATTTTCAGCCAAATCAGCCAACCAGCTTGCACCTGCACATATAATAATGGGATTATCTCAGTAAATGTTAAGTAAGTTAGCCCTGCAACTCTTAGGCCCCCCCCACCCCGGCTGAGCCTTGAGATGCTGTCCATGAAAACCACAAACAGAATCTGAGACAAGGGACAGCCCTGACGGAGGCCAACACCCACCGGGAACATTTTTGACCAGTTATACGGACACAGCTCTCTTTGGTTATATAGGGTCCGGAGAGCTTGTATCAATGCGCCAGGTAGCCCATATTCCCTCAGTACCCCCCACAGGACTCCCCAAGGTTCTAAACCTTCTCCAAGCCCACAAAACAAATAGACTGGAGACTGAAACTCCCATGACATCTGATGATATAAAACAAATTCTATCATCAATCTCAAGTTTTGAGTGCTCTGGTACCAAGTGCAAATATGAGCAAGTCTTGCTTGAACATGATGTTCATTATGGCCAACCTGTGACTAGCTCAGAAGTCCAATAACAAACACCACTCTGGTTCAGATCAGGCACACTGTAAAACCCAACTTGTTGTTTCAACTTAAATATTTGAGTGTCGATGCTGCAAAATAATTTTATGTCAAGACAACAAAGATAATGGAGTTGACTCAAATGAATCTTGATATTTGACTCAGTATTTTAAGTTAAAATAACTTTTTGCACAAATCTTTGTTGTATTGAAAAGGGAAAATGAGTTTTAATAACAAACAAGCAACATTGGGTTTTACAGTGCAGGCTGTTCCACCCAGTCACCCACCTCCAGGTTACACCATTATTACCCACTTGAGTGTTGAAGTGTCCCAGAAGAATTATAAAGTTTCCAAGGTGGTTCTCCTTCCAGGACACAACCCAGATACTCCAAGAAGGCCGGGTACTCCGAGCTGCTGTTCAGTGGATAGGCACAGACAAAAGTCAGCACTTCCCCATAGCTGAGTGTGTTAACCTTGTATCTCCGTAGCATGGCTGTGCGTTCCACGTGGATGAGGTCCAGACGGGTGGAGGCTCCACAGGGAAGCTGTGGGCCCATGAGCACTGGGGCATGGAGGACCCTGCTGACATCGTCTCCTTCAGCAAGAAGCTGCTCACTGGGGGCTACTACCACAAGGACGAACTACAGGCCGATAAGGTTTGTCATTTAAAAAAAATATGTGTTTTATACAATGGTTTTATTTATTTTTTTAGGTTTTATTTTATTTGCACAGTTAGAATTACATAAAATGACAAAGATAACATATAATGTAAAGTGCAGGGAGAGGCAGAAAACCCACATGGGCTTATTTATTTATTTAAAGCCTCCACCTAAAATTTCGAACCTGGTCTCACAGGAATCCGTGGAATAGCCACGGAATCGCTCAAATTTCCGTGAAACTGACACGGATTTAGCTACAATGCAAATTAATGACAGTCATATCCCGTGGCTATTCCATGGATATTTGTTCCTATTGGTTTGTTCCAAGTCACGTGACTTTCAAGGTCCCGGCGGTCAGAACAAAAAACATGGAGGACAATTCTCTCATTTTTAGTGAAAAATCAATATTTTGACTTAGTTTCTGCATAAAAATGGATTTTGATCACATTTCTAGCGAGAAATATGTTTTATTTTCTAAATATTCACTCAGTGAATGTACATAATCACTTTGTATGTTGGAATAGCCACGGGATATGACTGGCATTAACTTGCATTGTAGCCAAATCCGTGTCAGTTTCACGGAAATTTGAGAGATTCCGTGGCTATTTCACGGATTTCTGTGAGACCATGTTGAAAATGTCATAGTTATTAGAAAGAAATAAACTGATAATAGAAAAAACAAATGTATAACATCAACAAGTTATAATGACAATAACAAAAACAATTAAAAACATAAATGAACATGTTATAGAAGTGTATTTGTGTGTGAATTAGAATTTTAAAACAGCAGTTAAATGAGCTTTTAGACATATTTTGAAGCATTTTACAGAGATGGAGTCCTTTGCCAGATGGGAAAAGGTATTTATCCATAATTTGGTCCCTAAATTGAACAATAAATTGACCTCTGCATGTCAGAAATCTTGGAGGATGAAGATCTAAAGACTGACGCGTTGAATAAGAGTGAATCTGAGAATTAAATTTAAAATAAGTCTTAAAGTGCTTTGGAAAGTTTTCATGATCTGAATATACCTTAAAAAAACATATTTGAGAAATATTGATGTCATGAACAGTAAGTATCTGGAGTTTCTGAAAGAGGGGAACAGTGTAAATGCATAATTTGTTTCAGATTTGAACACAACAGAAAGGCTTAAGCCAGCCAGCCACCGCATATCAATAAGTGTATGGGAAAATAGCACCAGCTTGATGAGCATGGACAATTAAATATAGCAGCTTAAGTTTGTTTAACCCTTTGATGCACAACATATAAACACCTTGTAATGTATTACATGAGTCAAAAATGAACTGCATTATTACAACAGATCATTATATCCATTCCTTTCATACTTTATGAAGGAAAATAGTTTTTGTATTATTACATCAAGTTTACACACATGGGTCTAAAATGACCTTGTGCATTAGAAGAGTAGTGATACAAAAAGTGATTCACTGAATGAACAATGTGAGTATATGTGTCACTATGTTTGTCTTATTTTGAAGGTTTAACTTTAAAAGAGTTGTTAGAACCACCAGATTATATTGGAAAATCACATATTTTAACATCTGAGACTTATTAGAGCCACCAAATAATAATTTCCATTGGAAAAAACACCAATTTAACAAACTAGGATAGTTAATATTTGTGTCTTCTTTGTCAGGTTTTAAAGACATTTTTAAGAAATGAAAACAAAACATTAGGATGTATGATGATCAAAAACAGGTTATTTGAGGAAAACCTGCAATACTGAATGATGAAATTAATTTATTGCAAAGATATAGAATATAAAAACTTACTTGGGTCACTTTAGACCAGGGGTGTCAAACTCTGGCCCGCAGACCAAATTTGGCCCGCAATGTAATTTTATTTGGCCCACGAGGCAATACCAACTTATAATATTATTATTGTACTATAAAAGCTATTTATTTAGTTATATATTGTATGTTTATAGGCGTTGCTGGTTCCATATTTAATGTTAAAGCAAAACATGTTTGGTATATATTAAAAGGTTTATTTGTTCAATGTTGGCCCGCGATTTTATTCAAGTTTTACATTTTGGCCCATTGTGTATTTGAGTTTGACGCCCCTGCTTTAGACCATGTTGTGCATCAAAGGGTTAAGTTTAAAATGGTACATTTTTTTAATTTAAAGGTGTGTTTGTTTCTGTATCTGTTGCCTCTTTTCAGCCGTACCGGATCTTTAACACATGGATGGGTGACCCAAGCAAGAACTTGTTACTGGCTGAGGTTCTCAATGTGATTCGCAGAGAAAACCTCCTGGAGGAGGTGGCCCGGTCTGGAAAAGCCTTGCTAAACGGCCTTTATGATCTACAGGTAGGGTGCTTGTGTGCATATATATGTCATTTATATCATCTTTATATATATTTAGATATATATAAAGATGCAGTTTCTTTTCTTTTGTTTCCAAACTTGGATAAAGTTTTGTCTTTTTGTTTGTATATCATGTGTTAAGGTTCCAACTGTCCAAATCTTAGTGGCCCACTAACATAACAACATACGTGTTATTGTTATTGTTGTAGATGTTGTTTTTTATATTCTGGAAATGCAATCTTTGCACTTTGATAGCAGGAAGAACTACTGGCTTACTTTAGGATGATTGATGTACCTGATGGTCCAATCTGATTAAATGATATCACTATCACTAGATAAATAGTAAGTAAACTTTATTTATATAGCACCTTTCACAGACAGAAGTCACAAAGTGCTTCACATAAAAATCATACACATAACATAAAAATGTACATACAAGTTTTAAAAGACCAAAACAACAGCAATTTAAACAACCATAGCAGTCCCAAAACAATTAATCAAAAACCTGAACAAATAAAAATATGTGATTAAGGATTAATTGATTGAATTGTAATGTTCTTAACCCTTAATAGGACACTCATTGAAATACTTGCAAATTCCAAATTTCAACCCTAGAGAATATTGGAGGATATTACATACAGCCAGTATGTGTGAAAAAAAAAACCATACAGACCCGAGGGAGGGGGGTAATATTTAGAGAAAAAAGTTTACCAGATTAAGGTGTCAAATCTACGATAAAAAAAGTGCAGATTTATGAGATTTAAAGTGGTGAATCTGCCAGAAAAAAGTTGTTTTTTTCCCGCTTTTGTCTCATAAATCCGCAACTTTTTTCGAGCAGATTTGCCACTTTAACCCATAAGAACCCATGGTGACACCCGTGTATCAAGCACTTTAAATCTTCTAGAATCTCCCATATTCAGCTTTATTCTTCACCTTAACTCATTAAATCCCTAAGAGACATATACTGTGTGACTGGAAACAGAAATGTGTAAAAGTAGCTAATTTTAAAAAGCTTATTTTTTGTTACTAGGCTAAATTTAAACCCATTTAACAATTCTAATCCATTAATAGTTGTGTCCTGTGTTGCATTTAACTTGTTCTGACCAGATTTCCTGAACAAATTAAAGTCACAATTTTGATAAATGTTATGGAGATGCAAAATAAAAAGGCAAATTTGTGTCTCTGTACGCAGAAAATGTGTCTATTTTTTTTTCTATTTTAAAATAAGAAATATCATAAACATAAATACCATACATACATCACAGATCTTTGACATTTAGGGGTTGTATTTTTTTTTTAAAACATCAGAAATGTTTTCTATGTGGTCCACTTATAGAACACATCCTTTAAGGATAACTGGGTCTGGGTTATGGGTTAAATCTCATAAAATCTGCAAATTTTTTCTTGTAGATTTGCCACTTTAATCTAGTAAATTTGCAACCCCCCCCCCCCCCCCCGGTTTGTATTTATATTTTTATTCATGCTTGGCCTTAACATGCCGTCATAGTCAAGTTCTCCTCGAACAAATCCATGTGGTTCTACGACCAAACAGAGAGACATGAGGACCACATTTTATATCCACTGAAGTGACCAAATATAGTTCTTGGCCTGATAAATCATATGCTGTAGTTGACTTGGATCATGCTTGGTGTGATTGTGACATTAATGTGTGAGAACGTGACCTGGATGCGTCTTGCCTCAGGCTCAGTACCCCGGCATGTTGAGCAGAGCTCGTGGACAGGGAACCTTCTGTGCTATTGATATCTGTGATGATGCAACACGCAACAGCATCCTGCTCAAAGCCAGAGACAAAGGTAGGACACATCCCTCACCACTTTTTATTTTATTTTATTTTTTTTTCCAACACTATCTTTATTTATTTTCAGACATAATAACACATACATATAACTACTGGGAGTCCAAACATATGCCCCAAACCATTTAAAACAATACAAATAGTAAATATAAATCACTAACGAAAGAAGGAAACTTAAATACACAATAAAAAAAAAAATTTAAATGATAAAAATACTACATAAGTAAATAAAAATAAATAATAAATAATAGAAATAAGAATACAGATGTGGGAGAATAAATACAAAACCAACCATACACTGCTCATATTCACAAGGGTGCACTGCACATAAATTAGAAAGTGGTCAGTCACCACTTGTAATCCTTATTTCTACATTTACATTTACAGTACTGCGATGATGCAAAAAGATGCAAAATTACAAAAAAAAAAAGGAAGACGCAAAATTGTTTTATATATATATATATATATATATGTATATATATATATATATATATATATATATATATATGTATATATATATATATATATATATATATATCGGGGTTCGTACGGGTGCTTGAAATCCTTGAAAATGCTTAAATTTAAATGTTGTATTTTCAAGGTTTAAAAAGTGCTTCAAGGATTTTGGATAGTGCTTGAAAATGCTTGAAATTCTTCCTGTATTTCTCTTGCAATCTGACTATAGATAATCACATGTTCAATGAAAAAAATACTAAATTGAATATTGAGATTAGCAAACTGTACTTTTGGTTGTTAAAAGTGGAAAACCATCGCTGTTGGTGTGGTTGAGTGAAATTACCCCTTTTAGCATGTAAGTACTCATCTAAAACATGCAACTTAAAACCGTTGTTGGTCCTGGAAAAGCTTGAAAATGGACCTGGAAAGTCCTTGAAAAGTGCTTGAATTTGTCCACTCACAAACTGTCTGAACCTTGATATATGTGCGTGCGGGGCAGGAGTCACTTGCAGGTTGGATGTTGAAAAAATTGCCCCGAAAAACAGAAAAAAAATTCTCAGAAAAACTGGGAAAACATTATTCATTAAAACAGAAATAATAACCCCGAACAACAAACCAAAAAATAAATTACTCCAAAAAAACAGAGACGAACTCGACCCCCTGCAGTTTGCATACAAACGACACGTCGGTGCTTATGTGAGAATCAAGTTCTTTGATTTTTCAAGCACATTCAACACCATCCAACCCAACATACTCAAAAACAAGCTCACAGAGATGGAGTGGATCTTTCCTTCATCTCCTGGATCACAGATTAGCTGACAGGAAGACTACAGTGTGTCAGGTTGGGGAACTGTGTTTCTGGGACATTAATGAGCAGCTCAGGAGTTCCACAAGGCACTGTTCTGGCTCCACTCCTGTTCACACTGTACATATAACAGTAAATATCTATATATAATGTTATATATAACTTTATTGACATGTTGCCGTGGATACGCATTGTTCTGCTTCTCTCCTGGTGATGGCTCGCCTTGTTAGTGACCTGTCAATCAAAGGTAGCCCCGCCCCAAATCATACGATTCTTTATCCTCTATTTTCTTCTAAATGGGGCCATTATTAGAACTATTAACATCAGATTGTCTTGAAGAAGATTTTTTACTAGTGATTGAGACCATAGTGTTGTCCTAAAAAACATTTCTGAGCTAATAAATCAAGTGAGAAGTTTTCTCATTTTGCATTGAAATGAATGGACGGAAACGTTTCTGTAGCCAAACTTAGCGCCCCCTGCTGAATTTTCGGTAGAATGCAGCTTAAGGCACTTCCTGGTTTGCCTCCCTGCTCAGACCTGGAGGTTGCCGCCTGGGCTGGAGTCAATCGGAGCGCCTCTTGCTGAACAAATGTGATTTATACCATTTCAAAATCACACCAAATGTTAAATATAGGTTTTAATAATAATAATACTGCTAATGTATTACTGATGTATTGCTGGAAGGCAAATATCAGCTGATATAAGCAGTTTGTGACATTACCTTGACTGATAACTTTTCAAAATTACAGATAAGAAAACTGAGTGAGCCAGGCCAGAGCCATTGCTACACTGTAAAAAATAATCAGTTTAATTTACGGTAAAATACCAACAGCTTTGTTTGCGAGAACTTCACCGTAAAAATACAGTGAGTGGGTTTTCTAATCAAAATTTAAATGTAAATATCAGCAAAAACTGTAATTTAGGCTGAATATATAAAGTTATTTTTAGGGTAATTGTGTCATTTATTCACACATCATGGTATTTCTCCATTAATTTCACATGAAAATGTTATATTTTTACAGCAAAACTGTGTGTTTCCTACAGTTTATGACAGAAAAAGTTAAAGTTTTGTGCTATTCTTTGATCATTTGGTAATTAAAGTGTCTACTACGGTGAGATACAATTTTTAATTTTACGCCCTATTTCTGATGTAAATGAAAAAACAAATGTTTACAGTGTAAGACCAAATTGTGAGGAAAATTAAAAGACCCAAAAAATATTGCATTTCCATTTATTAGCCCTTTTTTCAGAGAGTTTAACAGTGGCGGTACTGGTGGTACCTGGATACAGCTAATATCATTGTGTTATAATAACTCCAACAATTAAAAACGATCATCATTACGCTATAAATCTAAAGTCTAAAGGAAATGTTTGAGACTGAAACAATGATTTTGTTTGTTATTCTGTATATTCTAACCATGTTTGTCACTGACAGGTGTCCTCCTGGGAGGATGTGGGGATCGATCTATCCGTTTCCGTCCATCGCTGGTTTTCAAGGAATACCACGTTCACCTCTTCCTCAACATTTTCAATGACGTATTGGCCCAGCACAAATAAATCCTGAAGCGCCTGAGGGACACTGCATGAGCCTGACTTAATTCAGAACGGAGGGAGGAAAACTCCAGGCGGTCAATTTCATGATAAAGCACAATCCGTACAATAAACAGCACAAATATGTTATATAACCTCTATTTAAGATCTAATTATCTAAATCTAAAATGATGATGGTTATATCATCATTTCCAACTCTTACGTGCGCTGCTATGAAGATAAAGTAGCCAGAAAATAACTCAAAACAGGAGCCAGTGATCACTGTTGAGGTAATTCATTTCACCAAATGTTCATGTTTCTGCAAAATAAATCCATGGAAGTAACTACAAACTCCAGAATCTTTCTATTCTGGATCAGTGTTATTGTATGTGGACTGACTTGGCTCTGGATGAAGTGATTGAGATTCAGAGACCTGGACCAGGAGCCAGGCTCAGAGTCAGGCTCTGTTCCTTTAACAGGTAGCATAACATGAGGTAAATGTAAATAAGATGTCCAAGATATAAACTCCTAATTTAATTAATAGCTCAGAAAAGATGTGATTCTTTCAGTGCACATATGCTCCCATCCTACGGGCTGAAATATGAGCCACCAGAAGCTGAATTTGAATCATTTATATTTGAATTTGAGTTGCTTAAGTTGAATAATTGCATTAAAAAAACTGAATTTGAACATTCAAACGTCCGGCTAGTTGAGGCAGAGCAATCGAGCAGAGGTTGCCGCTTGGTGGCAACAAATGCACATCCGTTTTTTCTTTTTTTAACATTTGTTGCCACCAAGCGGCAACCTCTGTGCTCGATTGCTCTGCCTCAACTAGCCGGACGTTTGTCGCAGAAAATTGAATTGTGAAACTGAATGTTCAGTTCCAAACTAATAAATTAAATTTCAATTTTCTGCGACAAACATCTGGGAAGTTGAGGCAGAGCAATCAAGCACAGATACATACGCCAGCCCCAAGTGGCGAGTCGAGGAATTGCAGCTTTTGGTAGTTCAGCATAGGGTTCACAGCTCAGGACGGGAGGTTGCCGCTTGGTGGCAACAAATGTTTTAAAAAAAAACAACCTAGGTGCTGATTGGTAGAAGAGCCGCTCTGTGTATCTGTGCTCGATTGCTCTGCCTCAACTACCCAGATGTTCGTCGCAGAAAATTGAATTTGAACTAAATGTTCAATTCCAAACTAATACATTCAATTTCAAATTACAATTCAGATTCAGCTTTTCAATGCAATGATTCAAATTGAAAAATACAAATTCAAATTATGTGATTCAAATTCAGTTTCTTTAATGCAACTATTCAAGTTAACCAATTCAAATTCAAATATTAATGATTCAAATTCAGTTTCTGGTGGCTCATATATATATATATATATATATATATTTCAGCCCATATCCCGTCCTCCCGTCGCCTAACTTCAGTCACTGGTGTGATTATAGTTAGCCTTTATGTTTGTTTTAATAAAAGCTGAATCATCCTGGATACAGAGTCCTGTGTCAGTGATGAATATGTAATAACACACAATAAAGCCAAGATGCCAGTCTGCATGTCATTAAATGGTATATTATTATGATTCTGTGTTGCTCTAACTAGGAATGACCTTGCAGCGTGAAATGTTGTAGCCCTGAAAAATGTGAATCTTAGATGGACCATGAACATGTCATAGATTGTTTAGTGCCTGCATGTCACTGAAATGTACTAATTGTTCTTCTTTTCTGTTCTTTGTTTTTAGTGGCTCAAATGAGAGCAGCCATTGGTTTCCTAAATTGAACTAAAATTCTGAATACAACACCTGAACGAAATTAATTTCTGAAAACACATTTACTTTTCGTTATTACTAGTGCAGAAAACACTTTTTATAAGGTACCACACCGTCCAGCACAGAGTCAGAGTCAGATTTTCCTTTATTGTCATTGCACAAAGTAACAAGTACTAGTACAGCGAAATTAGCCATCAACCCGTCCAAACATATACTTAAAACACACATATAATATGACAGAGGTGGACAGGACAGGGGTCGGCAACCTTTACTAACTAAAGAGCCATTATTGGCCAAAATAAGAGGAAAAATGTCAGAATTGAGCTGCAAACCATATTTTGAATGAAAATAAAACAGCCTACTAAATCTAAATTAGTCTCCCAACATGACTAATTGGTCAAAATGAGCATTTATTAATATGATTTTTGGAGTTTTTGTAATCGAAAGCTAGTCTAGCTAGGGGAAACTCAAAACTAGACTTGAAGTTGTATAGGAAATGTAGAGGTTAAAGCTTTTTAAGATTTTCGTAAGCTATAATGAACATTTTAGTCGACTAATACAGTCATGGAAAAAAATATTAGAGCATTGAATAATGAAGAGCTGATATCTAGACATTTTCCATGTTTTTTCTTGATAATGATTTTGGTTATTATCAAGAAAACATGTTAAATGTCTAGATATCAGCTCTTAAATTAATCTCTTATCAGCTATGTTTGTTGTTATCATTATATTTGTCCAAACAAATGAACCTTTAGTTGAACCAGACATTAAAATGAACAAGAAACTGAAGAAAACAAGGAGGTCTAATCATTTTTTCCATGACTGTATTTCAAAAAAGAAATGCTTTATTGCCGTATATAAGCTTAACATTTTTACAATTGAATACAACAAATTGCTTTGGGCCTACACCAATGATAAATGAAAATTATAATGTACTTTTTTGTCCTGTACTAGGAGAACGAAATTAGCCATGTACCCGTCCAAACGTATACTTAAAACACACATATAATATGACAGAGATGGACAGGGAGACAGAGGTGAAAGAAAAGAAATACAGCACAACGTGAGGAGAGGAAAGGAGGAAAAAACTATGAAAAAAAACTATGAAACATAAGCATAATACACATTGAACACATACACACACACACACACACACACAAACACACACACAGATGCTTCTTCCTTTTATAGAAGCCACACTTGGTTATGATTTCATATTCAACCCTTCTTGTTTGTGACAGAACTTCTGGCTATAGTGAAAGAGATCGTTTCCAGTTTAGATCACTGTTTATGAAGTCTTGCATGCTGATTAATTATCAGTGGCGATGAAGGAAAAAATACACATGCATAGACAAAAGCTTAAACATGAAGGGAATGCTCTACAAATCCACATTTGGTAGAAATTGTAAAACAAATTGAAACTCTAATTTGTATTCAGGGACTATTACAACTTACTGGAGGGTTCCCAGCACCATGACCTGGATAATAGAGAATAATATTCACATTTCACTTCAGATTATAGTTAAAAACACTTCCAACGAATCATAAATCTCACACTGCTTAACCCTTTGATGCACAACATGGTCTAATGTGACCCGACTAAGTTTTTATATTCTATATCTTTGCAATAAATTAATTTCATCATTCAGTATTGCAGGTTTTCCTCAAATAACTTGTTTTTGATCATCAAACATCCTAATTTTTGGTTTTCATTTCTTACTTTTTGAATAAAACCATTTTTTTATCACTACTCTTCTAATGCACAAGGTGATTTCTGACCCATGTTGTGCATTAGAAGGTGTTTATGTTGTCACCAATTTAAAACCTGACAAAGAAGACACAAATATTAACTATCCTAGTTTGTTAAATTGGTGTTTTTTTCCAATGGAAATTATTATTTGGTGCCTCTAATAAGTCTCAGATGTTAAAATATGTGATTTTCCAATGTAATCTGGTGGTTCTAACAACTCTTTTACAGTTAAACCTTCAAAATAAGACAAACATAGTGACACATTTACTCACATTGTTCATTCAGTGAATCACTTTTTGTATCACTACGCTTCTAATGCACAAGGTCATTTTAGACCCATGTGTGTAAACTTGATGTAATAATACTAAAACAATTTTTCTTCATAAAGTATGAAAGGAAACATGGATATAATGATCTGTTGTAATAATAAAAAAGATATTCAAACACACAGCAGCATGGAATAACGAAGGGAATTAACGTGGGTTATTTTGGACCCATGTTGTGTATTAGAAGGTGTTTATATGTTGAGCATCAAAGGGTTAACATATATTTATATATATATTTATATATATATATCACTGCTTCTCCATGACAGTTTTACATTGAAAAACAACTGACTGATATCCCCCAACAGCCACTCCACACTTTGAAAACATTTGACTTTTTCTCAAATGGTATTTTTAAATTTGACAAGAGAAAGGAAACTTTAATAAAAAGTCTAGCTGGTTGGTTCAGATGCAGCCCGTCCCTCTGGGACCGTCTGAGCGTCTACCACATCGGTCACCTGTAGCTGAGCTGCTGAACTTTGAGCACAAGTCTTTTTTGAACAGAGAGTTCTATCAACTCATAGTTAATACAAAGTGGTAGACCATGAAGTCTTAAACAACTTTCCATGACACATTTTATAAAAACTTGTGAAATGTCTTTTTTGTAAATGGGCTGAAGCTGCTATGTTGATTCTGTAGAACACTTCAGAGCATCAGTGTCTGTAAATGTTTCATATTTGTAACAGTTCATGAAATAAATGTGTGATTATTAACTTATAACAATCATAAATACATATATGTATGAATATATACGCACATCTTTTTACATTTACATTGTAGAAATTATATCCCAGTAAGCCTAAATTTGTAAATTTGTTACATGAAGTTAACAGGGTGAGTTCAGTTTTTAAATGAGTTCTAACCGAATATTTTAGAGATTTATTCAATGAAGTCGGGCTGAGCAACAGGTTGTCGAGGTTGAGCAACACGTTGCTGATGATGACAACAGTTCCCGTCTCCTCAGATTCTCCACGTTGACCTCCTTTCAGTATTTCTGACACTAAATCTTGACTCAACTTGTGATCTGAGCTCGATGGTTGTTGATGTATTATTTTAGGTGGCTCTAACTGTTTAACTGTCTATAAATCATTCTGTCCATTTACTGTGATGAGTAAATCATGTTTTGAATGACTAAGTAGAGTTATTATTATTATTTCTTGAGTGTGAAATCTCATCTGAGACCTTGAGAGCAGTTTGAAGGTAAGTTAAAAAAGAAGCAGCGTAGTAAACTGCTTTTTACTTTTACTAACTACACTGTAAAAAAAAAAGTCTGTAGATTTTAGGGTGAAAAACTGTAAAACCATGACAGTAAAAGACGTAAAATGATAAATGAGTTAATTCAGTTTCAGTAACAATGAAACACCGTAAATATTTATATCAGCCAAAACAGTATTTTTTCTTTTTCTTTTTTAAATAAATTACTCCTCTGTAAAATACACTGTAATATGTATTTAATGTCATATATATACAAGCCACCACTGTAATTTTTGCATTTATCTTTTGTAAAAAAAATACTGTATGAAAAAAGTTGACAAAGACGAAAACGAGGGACATTTTCACTATAATTTTAGTTGGTTTTGGAACCACAAAATACAGTTTCAGTTAGTTATTGTTTTTAAAAAAAAAAAATTATTCCAGTTAACGAGAATGTTTTTTTAATTTTAGTTTTCATTATTTCGTTAGTTCTGTTCACTATAATAACCTTGGTGTGCGTATCAGTATGTGTGGAAGCCTGAGACCTGCCTTTGTCTCGTCTCAGTTACAAGTGAGACTAAAAACCTGCGTTACATTTCGTTCCCAGTTTCTAGAGATTAATCTTCTGTTCCTCATTCTGCTTCTGTTGTGGCAGAACAGTCTCGTTTCTCAGCGTACAACAGGAAGTAACATTCTCATGTATGCAGAGTTGATGACGCATGGAAATAAGTTTTTAAAAGAAAGGAAGGAAGGAATAGCATGCAGGCCAATCTCCAGAGTATCAGATTACACACAGTGGTGGAAAAAATGATCAGATCCTTTACTGCAGTAAAAGTACTAATACACAGAGGCGTGGCCACCAGCATAGAGGGATTACCACATGCAGTGGCGGTTCTACCCAGGGGCCTCCAGGGGCCACTGTGAAGAAGCCCTTGGCCCCTGCTGTGGCCCCTGTGTCAAATTAATAATAAAGTGATGAAAAACGATGGACAGGACAATTCTCTTTTTGTTCAAACAATACCTCATTGTAGACAAAAGGAACCCAGAATGTTACATTGTTTCATAGTTTAATCGTTCAATAAAAGCTTGGGTATATATGAAATAAGATCATTATTACTGTACTGCACTTCCAAAATATAAAAAAAGCAATTGTGCACAAAAATGAGAAAATGTCATTGTTGTACAAAAATAATTGTTATTGTTGGTAAGTCTCATTGTTTCAATGTGTTTGTATCTTCCAAAAATACTTAAATGAGATGTTTAAATAAGCTAAAAAAAAAAAAAAAAAGGTTTTGAATGCTTAAATATCATCTTTGCCGTTTTTTAATGTGCCCATCTGATTAAACACTGGCCCCTGCTTGGCCCCCACAGGAACACTGGTCTAGAACCGCCACTGACCGCATGGGCAAAGTGGGCATGTGCCCAGGGCCCCAGAGCCAGTAGGGGCTTATTTTAATTAAGGTGTGTTTTAGTCCTTAATTCTGAGAGGGCTGGCTATTTGCGCTTGCTGTCTCTTCCTTAATATGTTTATTGTCCTGTACATGGCAGGTGCCAAACAAAACAAACCTAAAATGACAGTTATTTTGTGTGGTTGTGTTGCCCGGTGTTGATATGTGTGCGTAATGGGAAGAGTGTAGGCAGGGGCCCGTGGTCATGATAATCCGTCTGTGGCACCGGGGGGGCACCGGTTACCCCTGAAATGTGATTGGCCACCCGGCTGGCCACGCCCACCAGAGCTGCCAATCAGTTTGTCCGAGTTGATTTTCAAAAATATACAGGATGCGTGTATGTTTGTATGCACGTCTGTCGCCTTTCAAACAAAAGCTACAAAGTGCTTCATAAAATAAAACTGTGGAGGTTTTTTAGATCATCTGGGATCCAGACTGTGACTCTAACATGTAAAGTCTGACAACATCTTCCTCAGCGGTGGCCATCGTCTTTTTGCATTCACCGGTGAGTTTAACCGAGGCTGCAAACCGTTAACTGTGGTTAGCCTGGCCGGGTGTCACTCAAGACTGTCAGCCAATCAGAAGAAAGGCTCATGAATATTAATGAGACAGGCCCAACATGATCTGAGCTGCAGAAGGAGGCTGAGAGAGCAGATGAACAACTGATCTGAGATCATTTTTAGAATGTAAAACTACAAATTTATCTCCTTTAGGTGTCAAAACTTGAATAACAACACAACAAAGGGGAACAATATGGAGCTTTAAAAGTTAAAACACATTTTCTCCTGCATCCTTTAAATGACTTTGGTTGTTTAAGTTGACAGCAGTCAGCAGTGATACAGGAAGGACTCTGGCCTCTGGGGGCGACTCTGAAGAAAGGATCCTTGACACTTTGTTCAACTCTCGTTTATAACAGAGCTCATTTCTCTTTTAAACTCACTGCTCATTTCAACTTTTAGCAGGAAAACTCTTCTGAGTCAACAGGTAAACATTAAGACAATAGATTAGAGTTTTCTTCCTTGTTGACTTCACTAAGATTTAAGAGTTTAGTAGCATGTATATGTGTCAGGAATGTGTCTGTAATAAATCCTTTTATCAACTAAGAGCACAAACCAAATCTTGGCTGTAAAAGCAACAAGTGATATAAAACTCTGGCCTTTGAACTTTCCTCATTAAAACAGCTTTTGTTGGAGAAATGAGAGACTGACTGACAAATGTTCTTCTGCTCTCAACATGAACAGTGAACTTTGTGTTGTTTCAGGAGAACAGCCTCAGTTATATCTCATATTAGTCTCATCATTTATCCATCAGCTTTATATCAAACCCTGGAATTAAGACCAGAAGAAAATACTTTGTTTATGTTTGTTTATTCATTATAGAAACAGTTTTTTCACACATCCCATCAGTGAAGTTTGTTAAATGATTTTTGTTCAGTGATTTCTTGTACAGATTCACTTCATCCACCCAATCAATTAGTTTGATCAGAATCTCAGAGATATACAAGATAATGATGACTATTTCCTTATTGATTATGAACATGATAATTATAGTTTTATAATACATCATAGAGCCTCATTTGTGTTTTGATTATAACAGAAACATTTGGTCTAACAAACAAATAAATGTAGATATAATTCTATTTTTCTTTTCTTTTTTACACATTTTCTTTGAATATCTGGAGCTTTCTCTCTTCAGACCCATGCATAAAAGAAAAACAACAACAACAACATACAAATATTCAACAAATATTTGGAGCACAGCGAAACTGACATTTTCCTGCAGAGAAATATGAGTTGAGGTGAACAACAGTCATCATGAGCAGTGAAAGCCTCCGTGGCTCAACAGACACAGGAAGGAAAGTCAAACATCTACAGAACAACTAATGAGCAGATGTCAAAGCCCCGCCCATAATGTTTGATTGACAGCTGATCTCTGCAGAGAAGAAATGCCACAACGATGAGCTCTCAGCAACAAACATGGAAAGAAATCAGTTTAAAGGTCCCTTATTGTAGAAAAACACAAGTTACAAGTCTTGTGATTATAAAGCAGGTGCAGTTGCAATAAAAATACTGTGAAAATATATTTTCTGATTGCTTCCTAAAAATCTGTCACTCAAAGAAGCTGCTCCTATAGGATACGGCCGTATACACATTATCATGTCCGACTCTAAATCTGCAACCTGTAAGTGAACCAGTAATATATTTCATGTTTGAGTCAGAGGGAAGCATCATCAGGCTCAAACATGTAAAGTCTGACAACATCTTCCTCAGCGGTGGCCATCGTCTTTTTGCATTCACCGGTGAGTTTAACCTGCAAACCGTTAACTGTGGTTAGCCTGGCCGGGTGTCACTCAAGACTGTCAGCCAATCAGAAGAAAGGCTCATGAATATTAATGAGACAGGCCCAACATGATCTGAGCTGCTGGAGCTGCAGAAGGAGGCTGAGAGAGCAGATGAAATACTGATCTGAGATCATTTTTAGAATGTAAAACTACAAATTTATCCTCTTATAGATACAAAAACTTCAAATAAAACACCACAAAGGTGAACAAAATGGGAGCTTTAAGAGTTAAAACACATTTTAACCTGCTGTCCCTTTGGTTATTTGAGTTTACAGAACTCAACAGTGTCTCCTACTTTGAAACCAAGCAGAAGTCCAGCATAGAGCGGCTGAGTGAACGTGGTCTGGACCCTGTGGAGGAGGGTCATGGTTTTAGAGACGCTGTAGAAGGACAGAATACCTGCTCTGTGATCCAGGTACACTCCCACTCTGGAGGACCGAGGACCTGAGACGGGAGTTTGGATACTGTTGTACCAAAATGTATATTTGTTGTTGTAACATTTTAATGCCCAAGATTTGTCATTGTGTCCAAATAAAGAGTCACTCGACCTGCTGATATTCTTGTATGAAGCTGCTACATAAACTCCATCCCCTCTCCACTCCACCTCCCAGTAACATCGTCCAGTCAGACTCTCTCTACTCAGGACCTGAGACCGTCCAGTGAATCTGTCTGGGTGACGTGGATAGGACTGTTGATGACTCATGGATGTTGCTTTTCTTTTCCCCTCAGATAATAACAGCTGTGTGTATGCTGTGTTTGGATCCAGTGTGATCTCACATGAACATTTTAAGAACTCAGCTCTGGTCGTGGGCTCTGCTGGTGAATCTGACAGTAAAACATCCACTTCAGTCAGTGAGACGTCTGTCCATTTGTCTCTCAGGACGTCCTGCAGTTTGTCTCTGACTCGTGACACGGCCGCTGTCACGTCCTCAAAGTAGCTCAGAGGACGGATCTGGATGCTGGATGTAGACGGGCTGAGTGCTGACAGTGAGGGGTAGCTGTGGAGAAACTGGTTGTGGTCCTCTGTGTTTGAGAGCTTCTTCAGTTCAGCGTCTTTCCTCTTCAGCTCTCTGATCTCCTGCTGCAGCTTCTCCTCCACCTTTTTGACTCGACTCACTTCAGTTTTCTGCTGGGATCTGACCTGCCGCTTCACCTCAGAGCTTCTTTTCTGCATGAGACGGATCAGCTCAGTGAACATCTTCTCACTGTCCTCCACTGTTTTATCAGCGGAGTGATTGATGTTCTGCACCTCCTGTTGAAGCAGCTTCACATCTTTCTCTCTGTCCTGGATTCTCTGCTGGATGTTTTGTCGACTCACCTCCAGCTCTTTCTGCTTCTCCGTCCGTTCTGCTGCAGCTGAGACCGTGTCGTGGCCTTTATGTTGGTCCACAGGGCAGAGATAACAGATAGACTTCTGATCTGTACGGCAGAACATCTTCATCACCTCATCGTGCTGAGAGCAGATGTTCTCCTGCAGCTTCTCGGAGGGCTCCACCAGCTTGTGTTTTGATAACGGAGCTACATCATAATGACGCTGCAGGTGTTGCTCACAGTAAGAGATGAGACAGGTGAGACAGGACTTGAAGGCTTTCAGTTTTCTCCCAGTGCAGACATCACAGGCCACATCTCCAGGTCCAGCATAGCAGTGATCAGCAGGAGCAGCTGGGAGTCCGGTCTTCTTCATCTCATCCACTAAAACTGCTAACATGGTGTTTTTCAGCAGGACAGGCCTCGGAGTGAACGTCTGTCTGCACTCAGGGCAGCTGTAGATTCCCTTTCTATCCTCTTCATCCCAGTGTGTTTTAATACACTTCATACAGTAGCTGTGTCCACATGTAGTCGTCACCGGATCCTTCAGTAGATCCAGACAGATGGAACAAGAGAAAGTTTCCCGGTCCAGCTGAACTCCTTTCTGCGCCATTTCACCTCTCAGTCACAACGACTGTCTGAGGTTCACTTCCTCATAAGTGAAACCGGTTTGAACTCTGATCTGAACAAGGTGTGTGTGTGTGTGTGTGTGTGTGTGTGTGTGTGTGTGTGTGTGCAGTGAGTCAGCATCATGTTGGTAACACCCATTTTCTAACTAGTAGATGTGAAGGGGAGGGAACCAGGAAACAGCAGGACAGAGTGGAGCTGGCTGTTTGAGAGCAGGAGAAGAGGGAGGGGTTGCTGTAACAAATCATTAGAGGATGATGTCATTGTGTGTGATACCTATCCTGTGTGTTTCACTTTAAGGAAAGTGCTTTTCTGACTTAATATAATTTCAGACCAAATGTCATGCATGATTTCTTCAGGGGCAGACAGTGATAGGGAGAGAGAGATCAGGATGGAAAGGACTCAAGATGGAGCAGCTCAGCCTCTCCTGAGGGTTTATCTACAGACTGTACAAGGATAGAAAGAAGCCTTCAACAGTTCATGGTTCAAGCTTTTCTCATGGTTGAGTCCTCACTAAATCATGATTCTACCTGTTGCTTTGCATTTGTTGACCGCTTTACCCATCAACACCAAAACATTCAGCTGTTATAATCCTGTTTGTTAATAATGAACACAAACTGTCTCTAACTGTTATATGTAATGTTAGAGTGGCAATAAAGTTGCTCATAACTAAACTCAACTGGTTGTTTCTGTCTCATTAAGGTAACAAAGAGGCGTAGATACCTATGAAACAAAGCTTTTACCTTGCTGAAAATTATACTATTACTACCAGGTTATACACCAGTATAGTCTTCAGGAGCAGATCAACCCATTGAAACAAACAAAACATTTTACTCAGTCAGATACAATTTCTAAACACTGTTCTGTGCATTATTTGGGTAAATAAAATAGTTCTATACGTACCTCAGCCTACTGTTTATTATGTTTGTATGACTGTGGGACATTTAAAGTGTAATTTCAGTGTGCCCCCCCAAGAAGAAAATCCTAGACACGCCCCTGCTAATACACATCCTTTATTTACTGCAGTAAAAGTACTAATACACACTGTGAAAGGACTCCACTACAGTAAAAGTTCTGCATTCAAAACTTACTGAAGTAAAAGTACAAAAGTATCAGCATCAAAATGTACTTAAAGTATCAAAAGTAAAAGTACTCGTGAAGTGGAATAAACTTTATTTACTGACCATTCACGCTTTTATTTTTTAAATTACAACTTCCGGTTGCAGAATATGAAACAACGGGCGTTTTTTTTCGATTTAAATGTTTGTTATTATAACTAGAAAATAAAAACCTTGTATTTTTTTATTGTAGTGTTTGTATATTTAAATTGCATATCAAATCCAACCCGTTTTTTTGTTTTTTAAATATCCTTTTGTGAACGGCAAAACAACAAAATTAAAAATATAAGGCTTTTTACTTCATCAGGGTCAGAAAGGGATAGACAGATAGATATAATGTATTTGATTTTTATTCTCTAGTTATAATAACACAAATTTAAATAGAAAAAACGGGTGTTATTCATATTCTGCCACCGGAAGTTGTCATTTACACAAAAAAAAAGCACGAACGGTCCGTAAACCAGACCATAAATAATTCCTCTTTTCAAATCTGAGTCACATAAATAAAATACGCTTATTTGTTTTCTCGTTGTCTGAGTGAAGAAGCACGTCACTCAAAACGTAAGTTTGTTTAATTTATCTAAGTCGTATTATGAAAAACAAACAGGAAGTCCAGAGGCGGAAACAGGGACTGATCCCCTTCAAAGTAAGAGTCGCAGGGTCTGAAGTGTGCTGGGAAAATAAAATAAAAAGTCCCGTCAAAATAAAAGTACCTATTATCAAGCATAATAAAGTTAAAAAAAACAGCAACTTATCATAATACACTTTTATATGCTACTGTTCTCTTTCTACACCCATGCATCATTAAAACTAACTGAATTTGAAAACAAAGAAATCACAACGAAATTAAAAAAGAATAAAACTAATGAAAAATCCAAAACTAACATAACCTTCACCGCGAGCCGAGTGCGGATAAGCGGTTAAATATAATGAATGAATTATAACCTTGTGTACTTTGTTACTTTCCACCTCTGGTTAAAAACATCCACTTACTTTTTGTTTTTCATTACAAAACGCGTTTGTAAAATCACGACCTCTGACCCCGTGGACTTGCCGTATCATCTCAGAACTATATATCCCGCTGCTGTTTACGTCAGCTGCCTTCGCTTTACGGCACCCCGCCATTTTATATTATGTTAAGAATACACGCAGCTCACATTCAACTGTTAGCCGCCACCAGGTCTGGACCGCTGGAAAGACACTCTCCGGTCTAAATAATAAATAATAAACCGGTCCAGGAGACCTTTATAAAGGTTGAGCTTCTTCCCTGGTTGATGGTCTGACATCTGTGAAGACGGAAACGTTGGAGGAGAAGGTGAGAATCTTAAGACTCCTTGTTAGCTACTTAGCTTAGCCTGCTAGCTGGCTAGTTAGCTCCATGCTAATGCTAATTCATTCACTAAAACCCCCAAAACTACAACGATACTATCAAAATAAAAGCCTTACACTGAAAGCTACCATTGCACATGTTGTATGTATATTATTGCCGGTGTGTGTGGATATTAGCCGGCTGTGAGGATGTTTGTTCAGGTGATGAAACAATGTGGCACATGCTAGAAGTCTTATTAACCCTGCGGAGTCTGGGGCTATTCTGCTGGTTTTGACTCCTTTTTTTTCTCATTCTGCCTGTATAAACCACTTAGAAAGTGTTCATCATGCCATGTTGGTATCATTGTTTTCAGCACAACCTCACCTATATGACCTGATTATTACTTTTTTCATTTTGACTTACTGGATCAACATTTTGAAAGGAAAAAACACACAAAAGATACAAAAAACACACTTAAAAACACCCTAAAATTACAAGAAACACACAAAAAACACAAAAAACCCCAGAAACGCACACATTATTTATTTTTTTACACAAAACATTAAACACATTACACAAAATGTTAATCATGCCATGTTGGTATCATTTTTTTTCAGCACAACCTCACCTATATGACCTGATTATTACTTTTTTCATTACTTACTGGATCAACATTTTGAACGTAAAAACACACAGAAATCACACACAAAAGATACAAAAGACACACTAAAAAACATTAAAAAAACACCATAAAATTACAAGAAACACATAAAAACACACAGAAATCACACACAAAAAACACAAAAGACACACTAAAAAACATTTAAAAAACACCATAAAATTACAAGAAACACACAGAAAACAGAACACAAAAATTACAAAAAACAAACAAAAGATGACACAAAAACAAACCATTAAATAAAGTGTTCATCATGCCATGTTGGTATCATTGTTTTCAGCACAACCTCACCTATATGACCTGATTATTTTTCTTCATTTTGACTTACTGGATCAACATTTTCAACACAAACCCCCCCCCAAAAAAAAAAAAACTTGCATGAAAACACATAAAAATTACAAAACACAGACAAATTGACAAATCACACAAAAACATTAAAGACAAAATATTGCATTTAAAATGCTGAATGCAAACTAGGGCTGCAACTAAATATTATTTTCATTATCGATTAATCTGTCGATTATTTAAACGATTAATCGATTAGTTGTTTGGTCAATAAAATGTATAAAAATATCAATGAGGGTTTCCCAAACCACAAGACGACATCCTCAAATCTCTTGTTTTGTCCACAAACCAAAGAGATATTCAGTTTATTGTCATAAAGGAACAAAGAAACCAGAAATATTCACATTGAAGAAGCTGAAATCAGAGAATTTCGACTTATTGTCTTTAAAAAATAAACTGCTCAAACCAATTATTGGATTATCAAAATAGTTGACGATTAATTTAATAATCGATTATTGTTCGGTTTAGTTTAGTTTAGTTGTTGCAGCTCTAAAACACACACATAAAAACCCACGAAAGAACAATTATTTTTTACAAAAACCACCCAAAAAATGACAAAACTGACATAAAAACGGACATAAAAAACACAAATTGACAAACCACACAAAAAACAAAGACAAAATATTGCATTAAACATTTTAATGCTCAACATATAAACACCTTCTAATACACAACATGGGTCCAAAATGACCCTCATTCATTCCCTTCATGTTATTTATTGCTGCTGTGTGTTTGAATATCTTTTTTTTTTATTTTTTTATTATTACAACAGATCATTATATCCTCATTTCCTTCGGACCTTATTCGTTTTGACCCACCAGTAACTGGTACTGGTGAGTTTTCTCAAAGTGTCAGATATTTGTTGAGGTAATAAACCTGTTTGATTGTTACTTCAGGTGAAAGATGACGCAGTTCTTGCCCCCGAACCTGCTGGCCCTCTTCGCTCCGCGGGACCCGATACCTTTCCTGCCCCAGCTTGAGAAGTTGCCCCATGAGAAACATCACAACCAGCCTTACAGTGGCATCGCACCGTTCATCAGGCACTTCGAGGTGAATATTTCATCTTCTGTAAACTTCACATGCTTTAATTTATGTACATGTTCACTCTCAGTAGCACATTTTCCTCATGTTTTATATTTTTCTGTGATCAGGATCCCAGAGATGCTCCTCCACCAACGAGAGCAGAGACTCGAGAGGAGCGGCTGGAGAGAAAAGTGAGATATTAACCACTTTTTATTATTATTGACAAAGAATCATGTACAAAATGTCATGGCATATTAACAAGTTACACCTCTCAGCAGGGCACATAAATACATAATATTTATAAAATAATATAGAGAAAAGAGAAAATACAAAAGCTTAAATAAAATAAAGAATATATAAATAAACAGGTCAATACATCATACATTACACATACCAATTATGGGTCTATGAATATTATACATTATTATTATATTAGTTTTAATTTTGGGAATTTTTTGTGTTTTTAAAATTCAGTTAGTTTTCATGAGATGTTTTTAGAGAGTTTGCTAGTTTAAATTTTTTATTTTTGGGAAAATGCATAGTTTTAGTTTTAGTACAGTTTCTATTAGTTGTAGTATTTTTGTAATGGGGTATTTGTTGGGTCCAGATTCAATAAGGTCACAATAAATGTTTCCTTTATTTCCTTTGTCTGATCCATCTCAGCCCCAATAAGTTTATTAAGTCATAAAACCAGATAGATGAAATAGATTTCATATCAACCAAAAAAGGTTTACGGATGAAAAAAGTTGACAAAGAGGAAAACGAAGGACATTTTCACTATAATTTTAGTTAGTTTTGTAACCAAAAAATACAGTTGTCGTTTTTTAATGTTAATGTTTTTTCAATCCTAGTTTTCGTTATTTCGTTAGTTTTCGTTAACTATAATAACCTTGCTGCACACAGATCAGGACTGTGATCCCAAACGAGAATCTGTGTCTAAGTTCTCTGACGGTTGTAGATTGAACATTTCCTTCATTTCTTTTGCTTTTGCAGAGACGAGAAAAGATTGAGAGGAGGCAAGCCGTGGTGGAGACAGAACTCAAGCTTTGTAAGTTTTTTGCAGTCACATCTATTACAAACTCTTTCACTTTATAAAGTCTCTTACTGACTGCTTGGTGTTATTTTAGGGGACCCCCACAATGACCCGAACGCCCAAGGGGACGCCTTCAAGACATTGTTTGTTGCACGAGTGGTGAGTATATTAAACATTTTTATCTGGGATTTTAAGGGTTTTTAGACAAAGTCTGTACTTCAAGCAAATGTGATTATTTAGTTTGTGTATAACAGTATTCTGTCTTTGTTGTAGAACTACGATACTACAGAGTCCAAGCTTCGTCGTGAGTTTGAGGTCTATGGCCCCATCAAACGGGTATGTTTATTTGTTTCTCATTTGTCTAGTCCTGCTCATATATTATTAATATCATATATTAACATTGTGTTTTATGTGTAAGGAATATGCCAGCAATAAATGGCCCATTTGTACAGGTTTAAATCTATGTACATTAGGGCTGCACAGTTAATCGAATTTTAATCGTGATGACGATTTTGGCCGCCACGATTAAATTAACCTGATCGTCGGCGATATTTCCATTTTAAAATGCGTCTCTCCTGCATATCTAATCAACACTTTCTACACCAGTAGTCCACCAACTACCAGGGGGCGGGGCCGAAGCAATGTTGCCAACTTTTTAGCAACTTTTCAGACCCCCTTAGCGACTATTTAAAAAAAAAAAAGCGACTGGCGACAAATCCAGCCACTTTTTCTGGTGTTATTGGAGACTTTTGGAGACTCGTTCTTACTCTTCTTAATGAGCCACGGGGGCCAGAGGTTCGTTAAGAAGAGTAAAAACGAGTCGAAGCGGCACAGTCCTCCTGCAGCAGTCTCTCCCAGCTGCCGAGCCGGAGGGGATGTTAACCCCTTAACGTCCAGTCTGCAAATTGCTAACAGTTAGCTCTGTAGCAGTACAGTGTGTATGTGCTAACAGGCTAACAGTTAGCTCTGTAGCAGTACAGTGTGTATGTGCTAACAGTTAGCTCTGTAGCAGTACAGTGTGTATGTGCTAACAGGCTAACAGTTAGCTCTGTAGCAGTACAGTGTGTATGTGCTAACAGGCTAACAGTTAGCTCTGTAGCAGTACAGTGTGTATGTGCTGCTGCTGCAGGAGGTGTTCACTTAGCGATCTCTGTTTGTTTACAACAAGCACCAGACACTAAAAACTGTTTCTGTTTGTTTAAAAGTAGTGCAATAAAATACAGATGTTTTCCCTAACATGATGAATAATCGTGATTATCATTTTGGCCATAATCGTGCAGCCCTAATGTCCATTCATTTTCTATTTTTCTCAGACAGGGTTTGAGTCAACTAAAAGTTTTAGCCTTTGAACTGCATGACATACACACAGAGCTAATGTGGCCTGTAAATGTGTTGGTGTATGGTAGATCTGTTTGGTTTGTTGAGTTATTCATTATTGCACAATGTCTCTATTACCTGTTTTTTTTTCAGATTTACATAGTCTACAACAAGAAGACGGGGAAACCTCGCGGCTATGCTTTCATTGAATATGAGCACGAACGAGACATGCACTGTGAGTACCAATATAGCGCATGAGACAAAACCATTCTATATATATATTTATAACATGTTTATGACACGCCGGGTGGTTCTACAGTTGAACCCCTATCCATTATTTCATAACAATAATTTTGTAATGACATTGGTTAAGCAACATTCTGAAACCCTATAGGAAGGTGACAACTACCCAATGAGGAAATAGGTTTTTGGGAGTACTTATAATATGCATAAATGCTTTATGGTTTGCATCCAGCAAAAGCCAATTGTGTGATGTGTGTGTCTGTGTTTTGAGGAGTACTGTCAGTTGACTTAATCTGGTTGAGTAGGGGAGCCACTTCATTCAATGGGGCATCCTGGGAAAAGAGGGGAGGACCAAGAGGTAGAATTGTGTCTTTCATCTGCAAACCTAAACATCTTTGCCTGTCAAAGGGCACATTGTCTCTTAACTGTTAGGCCTTGTAGCTCTGTGGAAGAGCAGCTCTCCTGGTTGGACTGTGATGGTAAGCACAAGGTCAGACTAGTCATCAAGCATTGAATAGGTTTTTTTTTTTTTTTGGTTGCCAGAAATGTGCCAATGACATGATGGAAACCCATCTTTTGTAGGATTTAGGTTTTCCCGCTTGTTTGTCAGCTTTTGTTGGTGGTCTTCAACCCTGGTCATGGCGAGATTAGTTCAATTCCCACACTAGTGAGACTTTTTAAGCCAGTGGAGATGCCACTATAAAAATGTATCGTCTCAAGCGAATGGCATAATCTCAACCCATTGACGCCATTCTAGGATTATTTGTGTGATTGGCTCTTCAAGACCAGAGTTGCTGAATCACAGCAAACATGTAGTCACACCAGGGGTTGGACTGAGGGGGGATGTGGGGCTAAACCAGTATATTAACTGTGTGTTGTTCTCATTGCCACTGCAGCCGCCAATCTGTGATGGCTATTGGCCAGAGCTGGCTGGCAGATGATGATGGTTATGATACATCTACACCCTACTACCACAGCTCAGTATATGGTTGGTATAATGGGTTTGTATGATGGGTAAGATTTCTTTCCACCCTCCATCTCCTAAATAGGAAAGAGGAGCTACGTTCAATGGGTAAAGCGTTTTCTATGCAAGCCCTGAAGACCTTTCAGTGCATTTAATACTACTTGGCTCTGTAGCTTTGACCATTGAACGCACCCCTAAACCACTAGTGTATTAAATGTTACCCAAAAGTCTGCCCTTCCTGTTAAAGCCACCTCAGGTTACTTATAGCCCAAGAGTCACAATAACAATGCTGTAGGGGGTGGTAAAAAAAAGTCAGGTAAGAAAAAGAAATGGGGGAAAAAATTGATTTTTGCACAGTAATAATGCTGTGCAGATTGAATTGGTTGCGCTTTTCAGCATCCTGGTGATGTAATTTCCAGTCATTCTTCTTGTGTAACATTACCATAACCATATCAATTAAGTTAAGCAGGGAGGACATATAAAAAGACTCAACAATAATCAGTTATTTTGAATCTGAAAAAAAGATTATCATGAATTTCATTTATTTGTAAATATAGTCAGGTCAAATTTATTTATACAGCACATTTCATACGGCAGGCGTAAACTCAATGTGCTTAAAGTAAAAATCATATATGACAGAAATATACAATAAACATACACTAAACATTGCATTAACATGTATAAAACAGATAAAAATGAACCATAAAATAATGTGATATGCATAAAAAACATAATACAGCATAAAAATTCTATAAAATATAGAAACAAATGTGTTATTTATCTTTTAAAATCAGTCGGATGTTGCAATAGCTCATTTGAGATAAATGCAGATTCATGTAATCAAATTGTTTTGGGTTTTTCTTTACCCCTTTTTGACAAATTTCAAATGACAGATATAAATATAAATTAACTTTGTATAGGTATGATCACAAGCTCCTCATCCTCCAACCCTTCCTTGATTACAATCCAGATCACTGTTGGTGTGCTGTGAAAATGTCATTAAAAGGAATACATCAAATTCAATGTCAATTTACCAAAAACAATGCAAATCCATAGTTGCCTATGTTAAATTGAACACCGTACAAATACAAGATGATAAAGATTAAAACGGAGACCTAAACGATCAATAGGTTTTGGCTTTCAGAATATTAAACTCTTATCAGCAAATTCAGACAATAAATAAAGCTTAGAAGCTTGACGATGATGAGCAGAGAACTGAGTAGCCGTTTTAGCAGAAGCAGAGTGTCTGTTTCTATGGAAAATAGACACGCATACCAACTTTCATTTGCTAATTTTCCATACAGTGATCCAAGAAAATAAAATCCTTGTCCTCTTGCTAGAGTTGGTCTACTCAGTACGATCCCTGTGAACATTAAATGGCATGTTGCACGTTTTTGTTAAAAAGAATAAAAATAATGCTCGCATCCAACCTGAAACTTCAAATTGGAATTGCTCGTTCTGTCCTTTGGCTACAGAAATATAGAGTATTAACCCAGAGTAGACCGTTTATGGCTCAATAGTCATTGGTTTTCAATGGTTTTGGGGGCAGTGGCTTGTTCATAACAAGTGTGATGGATCCCCCTTCCTAACTGGTGTTTTTTCCGTAATTGTAATTATGGGCAGTGATAAGAAAAATGGATTTAACCCTGAATGAGTAGGTCTATACTTGTATTCGTCTTTTTGAAGAGCTAAATCTATTAAGGTGGTGGTGGTATTGAACAGTTGCACTTTTTTTATGTAGTATGCCTACAATCTCACACAGCCCAGTCCTGGTCCTCTCATTTGAAATGGTTTTATCCAAATTCCATATTGCTTGGGTGTGCATGTTGACCTTGCTATGGGCATGCAGGGGACTCTGGTTGTGCACATGGAATATGCTCAAACATGACCCAAACTGGCACAAGTTAAACTTTACATTACGTAAAATTGTGCACATGGCTGTTGGCGTGAACGTGCATGCGAGTGCCTTTGTTTCATGGATTGTGTGCAAGAGGACAAAGTATTTCCGTTGTAATAAACAAGCCAAGCAATAATTGGAATTGCACCAGCAGGAGTCTTGCTGAGCGGTTGGGGGAGCAGTCTGTTGCCGGCTATTTAAACATAATTAATACAGATTTGGTAAAGCCCTCTCATACTGTGTTGGGTGCCCCTCCACCTCCCATATAGCCTGGCTAACGATAGACTATATCATTGATGAGATCTAGTCTGGAGACCACCTATTCATTTTTCCATAGAAGAGGCGTGGTTTACGATCGTCCAGAGCCGTTTATTGGGCGCGACAAATGTCTACGAATCATAAGCATCTGTAGGTAGCTCTTACCTAATCGTATCAATTATACCACAACGACCGGGGTCTCGCTAAACCCCATTAGCTTAGCCACTAACGGGGCTAGTTGGTAGATTTGGCTTTTGCCAAATCCTGTTTCTCAGCAAGGCTAAAACCTAATTTTTGGTGATGAAACAGGAGTGTAAAGCCAAATGTTGTTCTTCTTTTAAAATAAACTTTGGCTCTAAACTATCTAGAACACTGTACAGCTAGATCCAAAGAGAGCTTGGCGTCAGCCATGTTGGATCCGTTGGCAAACTACAAGCTTCTGTCTGTCCAATAGTACGCGTCATCGTCTCGCCGTCCCTCCCCGTTCTGTGATTGGATACCAAAAGCAGGGCTAAGAATCGGCCGTGGACGCCATGCCGCCTTGCAGTTCAAAACGAAACCGAACTACAAGGCAGCATGGGTAAACCCAGACTAGCTCCCATATGGTTGCTGTAACACTGCTATGGTTTGCTCCTGCATTCATCGTCAGTTGGTAATGCTGGACAGTTGTAGCTAATGTCAGTTAACGGACTTAAGTTATCTGCTTAAATAACAGTGCTAAATGAATCAGGCTAACACCGGCACAGACATCCTGATTTAATGCCATAATTCCATGCATCTTTTATTTTTGCATGGAGGTCAAACACATCCAGCATAAAAGGCATGGCGATGGTGGATAAGGTTGTCATAACGGACCTGTTGAAGGCAGCTTAGTAGATGCTGGTGGTCTGTTTTTTAACCAAAATCTCCTCAAACTTTAGACATTTAAGAACCTTCCTTTTTGACAAGACCATGGTGTTCTTTCGCATTAACAGTTGGATACACTGCCACCACAATTTCCATGCACAAAAACAGACAACATGAGCAAAGACAGTTAATAGAGGTTATTAACGCTCAATGCTAGATAAAGACACAAACAAAGCCTTCTAACTATTTAGCTTGGCATCCTGTTTCTGGCAATAATACTTTTAATACAATAACATTTTCTGCGACTCCTTTGTCGTGCCAATTTTCTCAACAAAACTTTTTGTTGTACAGCCGTATTGGCATAATAAAGTTCAAACCATCGTAAAATATCTCTAAATGTTCAAATCTCGCTTGGAGGCTGATTCATAATTCTGTCAAAAACTAATGAATCTGAGCTGGCTTTAATACAAATGTCAGATGAGGGTAGCTTTTTGGCAATTTTGCTAAATGGGCTATTCATACATTATGTATTCACTACATAACCAAAGGTAGATACTAGTTAATGTAGCATTACAGATTAATTCATACCAATAGTTAGGTCAAGATTCATTTTAAAGACTTCTACAGTTTTAGGTCTCACATGATACAGTAACTTTAGACACTGGATTATAGATATTTCAGGCCATATTAGATCAAGACATGTCAGTGTGTCTGCGAACATGACTGATTGAATTCTTAGTATTTTTGCTAGTGTCTTACAGTTGGTCAGTTTTGGTAGGACTTGTGGGGGTTTGGTAAGGCCCTATCTCTGGATGGGATGTTGTCATCAAGTGACCACAGGAAGTGGAGGGGTTCTGGTAAGGCCCCTATTTGTGTTGGTATGTGTATTCAGGTGCTGGGAGAATGTTGGTAAGGCCCTAAAACTGGGGCAGAGACTTTCATAAGGTCCGTGAAAGACGGATAATGGTAAGATCATCAACTGGATAGTATTGGTGAGGGTGCTTTACCAAGCATGCAAGCTGTCAGGATGTTAATGTCTGGACTCGGTAAGGCCCGCAGACTGTGTATGCTGTTACTGATGGGTTTTGGTAAGGCCCTATTCTTGGAAACGTTACCATCAGGGATCATCACTACATCAGACCAGTGTAGCAGCCAGGATGAGCCGCCTGGATCTCGTCAACTCCTCTTCCATTATACAAGATGGATTAGAAGACTTCTGTTGGGTATAATGGGATGAGATCTGGGAAGTCTGAATGTACACAAAGTCTGCCAAATACTTGGGACCCCTTGTTGTAAAAGAGCTCATGTAACTTGTAAAAACTCTGCTGATTAAGGCTGCAGTCACACATGCCAATAATAGGTTTTTCAATGAGAATAATGATGGACAATTGTTTTTATTTTTCAAGTCGTGCAGCCCTAAATAACTAAAAAAAGTTCCCCAAGCAGCTTGGGTTAGACATAGCAAATGCAAGAAACAAATGTATAAATGGCTGATTTAAGATATTATGTCACACATAATATGTGTGTGGTTGTAGCTAGAATGTATGCTCTGGGGGGACATGTACTCAATCTCTGACCATGCTCAAAACCATGCTTAAAGTTGGCAATATTTAGAGTTTAGGGCACAGGTTTTAGTTGACTAAAAATGTAAACTTTTTTTTTTAATGCCGTTTATAAGGAACACATTGAATACAAATTGCTTTGGTCCTAGACCCGGGGTCGGCAGCCTGATTTGCAGTGGCTCCATGTGTTGCTGTGACAAAAAAAAAGATACGTCAGTTATTTCTGTTTTCCCTATAAACGGTATTAAAACTTCTACAGCCCGGCACCTTAACATCTACATTTTGCCAACTTCTTCAAAGTCTAGTTTTGAGCTTTTGATTCCAAATCTCCTGAGATATTTCTTTGGTTTCCAGCCTCTCATTTGCACTTGCTGCATTTTGACAAAATCATATTAAAAAATGCTCATTATTACTTATCAGTGATGTTGGTAGGCTAATTTAGACTTGGTAGGCTGTTACATTTTCATTGTGAGGCTCAAAATAAGGTTTGCGGCTCCGTTCCAACATTATTTCTATTTTTTTCGGCAACTTTTGTTGGTAAAGGTTGCTGACCCCTGTCCTAGACCAATGATGCATTTAAATTATCTAATGTAAAGAAATTACTATTTCATTTTGTGTAATTTTTCTGTCATAGCCACATAGGGAGCCAGATGGCCTGAAGGTTGCCGCAGGTTACCGCCCTCTGCCCTAGGCAGGAGGTTATCCTTACCATAACAATATGTCCATGTGGACTCTCCTTTCTAGCATCTAGTGAACTACTTTATCACAGTTAGGCTTACAATCCTGTGAGAAATAAAGGCTGTGGTTATATCCACATGCCTATCCCTAAGATAACCTGAACATTCAAGTGGCTACACTATACTTTTTAAAATTGTTTTTATTGTAGACAAGAGGTAGAAACTGGGTATTTAAGTGATGCATTTAAAGGTGTAACATATTAATCACTCATCGGGTGGAAGGATGTCTGGTCCCATTATCCTTCGGCTTTTATCCAGAGAGCAGCCATCTCGGCCTCGCCTGCTCCTGGTCAGTATAATAATGCACTGTTAGTTTCCTTGGCCACATTGATGCTTTTCTATTCTTAACTCACCCTTGTCTTCCCTCTTCCCATTCCTCTTCTCCAGCCGCCTACAAGCACGCCGACGGGAAGAAGATAGACGGTAGACGGGTGTTGGTCGATGTGGAACGAGGACGCACTGTAAAAGGATGGCATCCTCGCAGACTAGGTCAGTTCCCTTTCTGTGTTAACCCTTTGGAGTCTTGGGCTGTTTTCTCCATTTTTTTTTATATTTTTCTTTCTGCCACTTTGGGGAAAAAAATGTGTAACATGCATATTTAACATCAATATCATACTTTATTTTTTTCTGCACAATCTCATTTATGTAACCTGATAATTCTTTCTTTTTTTCACTCTGATTTACTGGATAAACATTTTGAAACCAAAAAACAACAAACATTAAAATCTGATTTTAAAAAAAAAAAGTTTTTTCCCCTTTCAGAACAATAACGCTCAATCCCACCAGTAGGTGGCAGCCTTGGATTCAATCAATGCTGCTTGCAGCTCACTTGTTTTACTTGTTGTTTTTTTTAACTAGGTGGTGGATTGGGTGGCACGAGGAGAGGTGGAGCTGATGTCAACATTAAGCACTCTGGCAGAGATGATGCATCACGTTATGATGATCGCCCTCTGGGGGGGTGAGTACTTTTATGGAAGATCTGTCCATTTATATAAAATTGAGTACTGATATTTACAGGATCATCTCAGTAATTTAGATTTTGATGTGAAAGTCCATTTCGAGTAGTTCAAGTCAAACAGCCCCAACCAAGTATTGAGTCATATAATTATTTGTTTCTTACCAAGATAAAAAAACTTTACTTTTAGAAGTGTTAGATCATTTATCTTATTCTAAGTGTTCAACATGATTATTTCTAGATTTAACAATCTTAATTTAATAAATCTTGTCAAGGTAAATTATCTGTCCATGCAGCAAGATCATTTCCCTCAGATTTACTGTTTGATCTGGTTTTTAGACTAAACACCTTTGTACAGTGTATGATATTCTAATTTATTGAGATTCACCTGTATAACGGTCATTTTGTCCTGACTGCTCACAGTGATCGGGACCGTGGCGAGCGGAGGGAGCGCAGCCGGGAGCGAGACCGGGACAAAGACAGAGAGCGCCGGAGATCCCGATCCCGTGAACGGCGCCGACGTAGCCGCTCCCGTGAACGAGGAGAGAGGGAGAGGGAGCGACCGATCGGAGGAGGAGGTGGTGGTGGTGGTGGTGGAGGAGGAGAGGACGGCGGCGTTGTTGGTAGCCGGCGCCGAGAGCGAGAAAAAGATCGAGGCGGGGTGGCGGGAGGAGACAGCAGAAGTAGGGAAAGGAGTCGAGAGAGGAAGAGGAGGAGCAGGAGCCGAGATCGCAAGAGGGACAGGGAGAGAGCCAAGGGGCTGGACGGGGAGGAGGTCCTCCAGGGAGGAGAAGGAGCTCCGGAAGGCGGAGATCGGATGCTGGAGGAGCACGAAGGGGAGGTGGGCGAGGGTATGGAGGAGCGCCGGGACAGGGACAGAGACAGGGACAGGGAGCGCCGACGGAGCCACAGGGACAGAGACAGACGCCGCGGGGACCGGGACCGAGACAGGGAGCACAAGAGGGAGCGGGGGGATCGGGAGCGGGGGGAGCGACGGGAGGAGCGCCACAGCTCCCTACGAGACGACATGGGGCCGCCAGACGAGCTGGGCAACGAGGACGAGGGGGAGGTGGTGCCCCACATGGAGGAGTACAGCCAGGACGGCATGATGATGGAGCAGCAGACCGGACCTCCTGCTGACGGCTACAACTCCAGCGAGAACGGCTACAAGATGGAGACGCCAGCAGATGAGTACTGAGGTGCCGCCCACTCGACCCGGCCCGTAAATTTTTTTTGTTGTCAAGGAAGCTTAAATGATGTCAGGGCAGATATTCAAATATTCCACTTCCTATTGTTGCACGTGCATTTGATGCATTGAAACTGATTCGATCTCACCAAAATTTCAGCTTTCCATATCTCCCGCCACCAATTTTTTTTTATTTTTTTTTTACATTTTTGTCAATAATTCAAGCTAGGTATGTATTTTTTTTCCAACTTGGCTTGGGATGAACTCTCAAAACACCAGATTTATTTGTTTAAGATGTGTTCTATTTTCAGCTCATGTGGAATCAAGTGATAAATTTCTCCGATGTATGTGAAATTGAAGATAAGTACTACTGTGTGACAATTTAGTTATTCATTCTGGGATAAAGTTCTTTTTTCTTTGTCTGCTGTTTGTTAGATTTGCAAGGTTATTTTAATAAACACGTGGCTTAAAGCCAGAACTCCTCTTTATTTGTCTGACATTTATTACACTTCCTGTCAATTATTTTCTTTTCTAACCGTTTTTAACCCTCTATGGTACGGTGCTGTATACCCATATTTGGACTGTCAAATTTCTACAATGCATGTTTTTGAGTGATGTGATACTAAAGAGGGAAGAGTATAGGGAACCAATAGCAATGCTTTAATTTGTCACATGACCTCCAGGAGGCCATATTGAAACCCTATTTTGCAGACTTTTCCAAAGGAAACAGCTTTGCCATTTTGCAAAACATGACTTATAATAAACAATGTAGAATTCAGTGTGTTCAGTTTCCACTATGAGACTCCTGTTGGCATGTGTTGTCGTGATCCAACTGATCACTAGGGGAAGTGTCTGATCACAAAGAAATATTCAATTATTGCATCAAGAAGATATTTAAACACAGTTTTTATTTAATTGCTTAGGGTTATCATTATGACTTAAATATTTAGCCCACCTGCGGAATGCTGAAATGCAGATGATGGGCCCGCAACCTCAGCAATATGCAAAGTTCATGGGAAAAGTTGTAACAGTTACTCAAAATGTCAGTACAAGAATAACATGAACTGAACTTATTCAAATGTGATCAATTTTAAAGTAATCCTGCTGCTAGCTAGCTAGGTAGGTTACTTTATTCATCCCTGAAGGGAAATTCTGTTTTCACAGCAGTTCAGTATTTTACTTTATTGTATTTTATTTTACTTAAATACCGAAGTAGAATAAATAAAAACAATGGAAAATACACAGAATAGAACAAGGACACTTAAGAAGTTAAAAAGATAAGATATATACATATATATATATATATATATATATAGCTATAGACTACTAGCGTATTCCTTTCATTTTGATAGAAATTCAACTGTCCATAAGCTTATAAAAACAACCACACGTCCACTCATCAACAATAAAGAATATTGAAATACACAAAGTAATGAAACAGAATGTATTTAATAATTCTTGATTGTTGTGTGGCAGAGGTGGAGTGTGAGTTTGATACCTGGATCGTCGTTATCTGCAGCCTTTTTTTTTTCTTTATCATGAAAAAGGTCTCAATGTTTTGAGTCCTTTCCATCCTGATCTCTCTCTCCCTATCACTGTCTGCCCCTGAAGAAATCATGCATGACATTTGGTCTGAAATTATATTAAGTCAGAAAAGTACTTTCCTTAAAGTGAAACACACAGGATAGGAATCACACACAATGACATCATCCTCTAATGATTTGTTACAGCAACCCCTCCCTCTTCTCCTGCTCTCAAACAGCCAGCTCCACTCTGTCCTGCTGTTTCCTGGTTCCCTCCCCTTCACATCTACTGGTTAGAAAATGGGTGTTACCAACATGGTGCTGACTCACTGCACACACACACACACACACACGTTGTTCAGATCAGAGTTCAAACTGGTTTCACTTATGAGGAAGTGAAACTCAGACAGTCGTGACTGAGAGGTGAAATGGCGCAGAAAGGAGTTCAGCTGGACCGGGAAACTTTCTCTTGTTCCATCTGTCTGGATCTACTGAAGGATCCAGTGGCTCTTATCTGTGGACACAGCTACTGCATGAAGTGTATTAAAACACACTGGGATGAAGAGGATAGAAAGGGAATCTACAGCTGCCCTGAGTGCAGACAGAAGTTCACTCCGAGGCCTGTCCTGCTGAAAAACACCATGTTAGCAGTTTTAGTGGATCAGATGAAGAAGACTGGCCTCCAAGCTGCTCCTGCTGATCTCTGCTATGCTGGACCTGGAGATGTGGCCTGTGATGTCTGCACTGGGAGAAAACTGAAAGCCTTCAAGTCCTGTCTCACGTGTTCGGCCTCTTACTGTGAGCAACACCTCCAGCCACATTATGACGCAGCTCCGTTATCAAAACACAAGCTGGTGGAGCCCTCCAAGAAGCTGCAGGAGAACGTCTGCTCTCAGCACGATGAGGTGATGAAGATTTACTGCCGTACCGATCAGAAGTCTATCTGTTATCTCTGCACAATGGATGAACATAAAGGCCACGACACGGTCTCAGCTGCAGCAGAACGGACGGAGAAGCAGAAAGAGCTGGAGGTGAGTCGACAAAACATCCAGCAGAGAATCCAGGACAGAGAGAAAGATGTGAAGCTGCTTCAACAGGAGGTGCAGAACATCAATCGCTCCGCTGATAAAACAGTGGAGGACAGTGAGAAGATGTTCACTGAGCTGATCCGTCTCATGCAGAAAAGAAGCTCTGAGGTGAAGCAGCAGGTCAGATCCCAGCAGGAAACTGAAGTGAGTCGAGTCAAAGAGGTGGAGGAGAAGCTGCAGCAGGAGATCAGAGAGCTGAAGAGGAAAGACGCTGAACTGAAGTATCTCTCAAACACAGAGGACCACAACCAGTTTCTGCACAGCTACCCCTCACTGTCAGCACTCAGCCCGTCTACATCCAGCATCCAGATCCGTCCTCTGAGCTACTTTGAGGACGTGACAGCGGCCGTGTCACGAGTCAGAGACAAACTGCAGGACGTCCTGAGAGACAAATGGACAGACGTCTCACTGACTGAAGTGGATGTTTTACTGTCAGATTCACCAGCAGAGCCCACGACCAGAGCTGGATTCTTAAAATATTCATGTGAGATCACACTGGATCCAAACACAGCACACACACAGCTGGTATTATCTGAGGGGAACAGAAAAGCAACAATCATGATTAATCAGTCCTATCCAAGTCACCCAGACAGATTCACTAGATATTGGCAGGTCCTGAGTAGAGAGAGTCTGACTGGACGATGTTACTGGGAGGTGGAGTGGAGAGGGGATGTAGTTTATGTAGCAGCTTCATACAAGAACATCAGCAGAGGGAGGTCGGATAACTCTTTATTTGGACACAATGGCAAATCTTGGGCATTAAGATGTGACAACGACAAATGTACATTTTGGTACAACAATATCCAAACTCCCGTCTCAGGTCCTCGGTCCTCCAGAGTGGGAGTGTTCCTGGATCACAGAGCAGGTATTTTGTCCTTCTACAGCGTCTCTGAAACCATGACCCTCCTCCGCAGAGTCCAGACCACGTTCACTCAGCCGCTCTATGCTGGACTTCTGCTTGGTAACAGAAGTGGAGACACTGCTGAGTTCTGTAAACTCAACTAACCAAAGGGACAGCAGGTAAAAATGTGTTTTAACTCTTAAAGCTCCCATTTTGTTCACCTTTGTGGTGTTTTATTTGAAGTTTTTATATCTATAAGAGGATACATTTGTAGTTTTATGTGCTAAAACCAGCTGAGTTCAGTTGTTCATCTGCTCTCTCAGCCTCCTTCTGCAGCTCCAGCAGCTCAGATCATTTTGGGCCTGTCTCATTAATATTCATGACCCTTTCTTCTGATTGGCTGACAGTCTTGAGTGACACCCGGCCAGTCTAATCACAGTTAGCGGTTTGCAGGTTAAACTCACCGGTGAATGCAAAAAGACGATGGCCACCTCTGAGGAAGATGTTGTCTGACTTTACATGTTAGAGCCTGATGATGCTTCCCTCTGACTCAAACATGAAATATATTACTGGTTCAACATGCTTTATAATCACAAAGACTTGTAGCTCGTGTTTTTCTACAATAAGGGACCTTTAAACTGATTTCTTTCCATGTTTGTTGCTGAGAGCTCATCGTTGTGGCATTTCTTCTCTGTAGAGATCAGCTGTCAATCAAACATTATGGGCGGGGCTTTGACATCTGCTCATTAGTTGTTCTGTAGATGTTTGACTTTCCTTCCTGTGTCTGTTGAGCCATGGAGGCTTTCACTGCTCATGATGACTGTTGTTCACCTCAACTCATATTTCTCTGCATGAAAATGTACATTTCTCTGAGCTCCAAATGTTTGTTGAATATTTGTATGTTGTTGTTGTTGTTTTATGCATGGGTCTGAAGAGAGAAAGCTCCAGATATTCAAAGAAAATGTGTAAAAAAAAAAAAAAAAAAACTAGAATTATATCTACATTTATTTGTTTGGAAGACCAAATGTTGCTGTTATAATCAAAACACAAATGAGGCTCTATGATGTATTATAAAACTATAATTATCATGTTCATAATCAATAAGGAAATAGTCATTATTATCTTGTACATCTCTGAGATTCTGATCAAACTAATTGATTGGGTGGATGAAGTGAATCTGTACAAGAAATCAGTGAACAAAAATCATTTAACAAACTTCACTGATGGGATGTGTGAAAAAACTGTTTATATAATGAATAAACAAACATAAACAAAGTATTTTCTTCTGGTCTTAATTCCAGGGTTTGATATAAAGCTGATGGATAAATGATGAGACTAATATGAGATATAACTGAGGCTGTTCTCCTGAAACAACACAAAGTTCACTGTTCATGTTGAGAGCAGAAGAACATTTGTCAGTCAGTCTCTCATTTCTCCAACAAAAGCTGTTTTAATGAGGAAAGTTCAAAGGTCAGAGTTTTCTATCACTTGTTGCTTTTACAGCCAAGATTTGGTTTGTGCTCTTAGTTGATAAAAGGATTTATTACAGACACATTCCTGACACATATACATGCTACTAAACTCTTAAATCTGAGTGAAGTCAACAAGGAAGAAAACTCTAATCTATTGTCTTAATGTTTACCTGTTGACTCAGAAGAGTTTGCCTGCTAAAAGTTGAAATGAGCAGTGAGTTTAAAAGTTTTTACACCTAAAAAGGAGATAAATTTGTAGTTTTACATTCTAAAATGATCTCAGATCAGTTGTTCATCTGCTCTCTCAGCCTCCTTCTGCAGCTCCAGCAGCTCAGATCATTTTGGGCCTGTCTCATTAATATTCATGAGCCTTTCTTCTGATTGGCTGACAGTCTTGAGTGACACACAAACATACACAATATGCTCGCACACAGTGGCCCTCATTTATAAAGCGAGTGTAGAAACCAGCGCAGATCTGAGTGTATATTTGGTCTGACGACAGGGTCCACGTGTGATTTATCAAACATTCGTATCTCTCCAATCACAGCGTGAGAATGATCGGCTGTTGTAGCCCCCATAGAGCCCCATAGAGCCCCATACAGCCCCCATAGAGCCCCATACAGCCCCATACAGCCCCCATAGAGCCCCCGTACAGCCCCCATAGAGCCCCATACAGCCCCCATAGAGCCCCATAGAGCCCCATACAGCCCCCATACAGCCCCCATACAGCCCTCATACAGCCCCCATACAGCCCTCATACAGCCCCCATACAGCCCTCATACAGCCCCCATACAGCCCCCATAGAGCCCCCATACAGCCCCCATAGAGCCCTCATACAGCCCCCATAGAGCCCCCATAGAGCCCTCATACAGCCCCCATACAGCCCTCATACAGCCCACATACGGCCCCCATACAGCCCCATACAGCCCCATACAGCCCCCATACAGCCCCCATAGAGCCCTCATACAGCCCCCATAGAGCCCCCATACAGCCCTCATACAGCCCCCATACAGCCCTCATACAGCCCCCATAGAGCCCCATACGGCCCCCATACAGCCCCCATACAGCCCTCATACAGCCCCCATAGAGCCCTCATACAGCGCCCATACAGCCCTCATACAGCCCCCATAGAGCCCCCATAGAGCCCCCATAGAGCCCTCATACAGCCCCCATACAGCCCCCATACAGCCCTCATACAGCCCCCATAGAGCCCCATACGGCCCCCATACAGCCCCCATACAGCCCTCATACAGCCCCCATACAGCCCTCATACAGCCCCCATAGAGCCCCCATAGAGCCCTCATACAGCCCTCATACAGCCCTCATACAGCCCCCATAGAGCCCTCATACAGCCCCCATACAGCCCTCATACAGCCCCCATACAGCCCTCATACAGCCCCCATAGAGCCCTCATACAGCCCAATACAGCCCCATACAGCCCCCATACAGCCCCCTTAGAGCCCCATAGAGCCCCCATAGAGCCCTCATACAGCCCCCATACAGCCCTCATACAGCCCCCATAGAGCCCCATACGGCCCCCATACAGCCCCCATACAGCCCTCATACAGCCCCCATACAGCCCTCATACAGCCCCCATAGAGCCCCCATAGAGCCCTCATACAGCCCTCATACAGCCCTCATACAGCCCCCATAGAGCCCTCATACAGCCCTCATACAGCCCACATACAGCCCCCTTAGAGCCCCATTGAGCCCCCATACAGCCCCCATACAGCCCCCATACAGCCCCATACAGCCCCCATACAGCCCCATACAGCCCCCTTAGAGCCCCATTGAGCCCCCATAGAGCCCCCATACAGCCCCCATACAGCCCCCATACAGCCCCATACAGCCCCCTTAGAGCCCCATTGAGCCCCCATAGAGCCCCCATACAGCCCCCATACAGCCCCATACAGCCCCCATACAGCCCCATTCGGCCCCCACAGAGCCCCCTTAGAGCCCTGGTCCCCCTAGTTCTGGGCTCCGCCTCTGCGCAGAAGATGCTGCTGCTTCATCCAGTCACGCACTGAATCCGGATCCTTGGCGGAGCTGCGTCAGGTCTCTAGTCCAGGATCCTGGTCCTCCTTCCGTCTCCTCCTCACCTCCTCCTCTCTGTCTTCCTTCAACATAAAGATGGAGCAGGCAGCGCTCATCTAGTCCGTGTTTCCTCTGACTGTCTGGACTCGGAGCTTCAGGATGATGTCCTCCTACTACCACCCCGCTAAGGAGGCGGACATGGCTGCCATGACGGAGCCGCTGTGCCTGGAGAGAGGTCAGTACCAGAGAACCAGGTCTCCCTGGACCGGCTCTGGTCCTGCAACACATTAATAACATGCATTATATTATAGTGGTGCAGAGGAACGGAGCAATAATAAGGGATTCTATTAAAATGTGTGTCATGTTTATCATAAATAAGATGTATCGGCCACCAATAGCTCAGATAATAACATGCTTTAACGTGCAGAAACCCGTGGTGTGGTCCAGTTAATATTAGATATGCATGTTGTTGTTCGTGCCTCCGACATTATGCTTAATTATCACTATTATTAATTTCACTTCACCCGGAATACCGAATCGTCATCCTCAAACCACACAGAGCAGCTAATGAGATATGAACTGTAATAATAAGACAAAATAATGAGATCAGAACTGTAATAATAAGATAAGATAATAACTGTAATAATAAGATAAGATAATAAGATCAGAAGTGTAATAATAAGATCAGAAGTGTGATAATAAGATAATTCTGTAAAGCATCCAGCTGTTCTTATTTCCTCCATGTGACCATACAAGCAGGAGTTGAAGGTGTGGTCGCTTTCCCGAGTTATAACATATAATATTCATATTTTTAAGAGCAAATTTAAGATTTATCTTCTTAATTTGGCTTTTACTTGAACCATTTTTAAATATTTTTCTGCTCATAGATAGATAGATAGATAGCAGTCTGGAATTTAAGTAAATAAAATACAATAGAATAAAATTCTGAGGTAGAATAAATAAAAACAACAATAGAAAAAACACAGAATAGAACAAGGACAGTTAAAAGAAGATCAGTTGGTAGGTAGATGATGGTAATTATACTGATGATGTGATGCTAATAATGTTATAGTGACTAGACAGTATATAATAATAATAATAATAATAATAATAATAAGGCCAGTATAATAATATTAGTACATCACAGTATAAAGTAATAATAGTAATGGCAGCAACAGTAAATGTATATAATAATAATAATAATAATAATAATAATAATAGTAATAATAATAATAGTAGTAATAATGATAATAACAACACAGCAATGTGTCATATATTTAGCCTGTGTGCAGGGTGTGCATGCATTTATTTGCTATTATTTATTAGTCTATTTATATTTTATTTTTATTTTTTTACTATGCTTCAGTGGTTATCACTTTAAGTAGTTAGCTTAGCAAGCTACTTAGCCAAGTAGTTAGCTATGTAATAATACGAAAACCTTTTTTTCTTCATAAAGTATGAGAGGCAAAATGTAAATAATGATCTGTTGTTATCAAAAACAAGATATTTAAAGAATACTTGGAATATTCAATCATAAAATAAGTTGATATCAAAAGATAGAGCACAGAAACACACAGCAGCATTTAATAACAATATTATAATGAATAACATGAAGGGAATGAATGAGGGTCATTTTTGACCATGTTGAACATCAAAGGGTTAAGGAGAACATGATATCAAGTCTTCATAAGGGAAGTCCTGCTTTTCATACTGCAAGAATGAAAACAGATGCTTGTACATTAAAAAAAACATCTAGACTGTAATATATCATGAAAAATGTTCAACAACACTGGTATGACCCTTCTGAATCTGCTAAATGTAATAAAAAGTTCTCTGAAGAAAGCTTCCTTTGCCATTCAGGTTTACACAATTAATCTATTTAGCTAAATAAAGATGCCCGAATGAAAATGGTTTCTGTGTAATGAATGCTCGCCATCCAGTTGGCAAATAACGATATTCTTGCAGAAATCTACAAAATGTCAAAGGTTTTTGATACCAAGTCACAGTATTGGTTTTTACTACGGGATCCCTCAAAGTCTTGGTGTCTTAATGTGGTAATTTGAGAGATTTTTGACCAATCTTATCAACTCTCAGACGGTCAAAATGGTTAAATTTAGCTCCAAATCTGTGTAACAAATGTTTTTTTTAACCAAAAATTGCTGCAAGAACTTCTGAGACATAGTTGAGCATAAAAATGGCCATCAATACTCTTCTATATCATTGTGTCCTAGTGGATATATTTTTTTAAATATTAATTTTGTGTGTTGTGCTCCTGTCAGATGTGTGCAGGGTGATCGAGCTGCTGGACCGGCTGCAGCGGAGCGGAGAGCTGCCTCCTCCCAAGCTTCAGGCCCTGCAGAGAGTCCTACAGAGCAAGTTCTGTGCTGCCATCAGAGAGGTACAACGTAGAGCAGTCTGATGATGCTCGGCTCACACCAAAACGTTTCCACAGTCCCAGACTAAAAGCTGAAACATGTACAGGATCGTCTCAATAAATCAGAATATGATGAAAAGTCCATTTCCAGTAGTTCAAATCAACCAAGTATTGAGTCATATAGATGACAGACTTTTAGAGGACAACATTTACATATTAAACAGACTTTTTTTTTAATTGTTTTTTGTAATATTCAAATTTTTTGAGACAGTGAATTTTAGGTCTTCATTAAATGTAAGCCATAATCATTATAATTAGAAGAGATTAAATAAATGAAGACATTAAATGTTTCATTCTGTATGTAATGGAGCTATATAATGTGTTATTTCACCTTTTTGAATCGAATTACTGACATTAATAAACTTTTCTATGATATTCTAATTAATGAGATGCACCTGTTAGATTTTTTACAGCAGTTTTAGTATAGAAAGTTTTTAAAGAAAAGCACAAAGGTTAAGTATGAAATAATTTAACGAAATAATGAACAAAAGATGCAGCATGTGTACTTTTCCTCTGCAGACCTAGGGTAATTTTTTTATTTGCTTCAATGTGCGGCCAGCTAATGTGACCGGCTACCGGTTAATGTGACCGGCTACTGGCTAATGCGACCGGCTAATGTGACTGTCTACTGGCTAATGTGACCGGCTACTGGCTAATGTGACTGGCTACCGGCTAATGTGACTGGCTAATGTGACCAGCTACTGGCTAATGTGACCAGCTACTGGCTAATGTGACTGGCTACCGGCTAATGTGACCAGCTACTGGCTAATGTGACCGGCTACTGGCTAATGTGACTGGCTACCGACTAATGTGACTGGCTAATGTGACCAGCTACTGGCTAATGTGACCAGCTACTGGCTAATGTGACCGGCTACTGGCTAATGTGACTGGCTACCGGCTAATGTGACCAGCTACTGGCTAATGTGACCGGCTACTGGCTAATGTGACTGGCTACCGACTAATGTGACTGGCTAATGTGACCAGCTACTGGCTAATGTGACCAGCTACTGGCTAATGTGACTGGCTACCGGCTAATGTGACTGGCTAATGTGACCAGCTACTGGCTAATGTGACTGGCTACCGGCTAATGTGACTGGCTAATGTGACCAGCTACTGGCTAATTCGACCGGCTTTCTTGGATGTTTTTGTTCCGGGGTCGTACTCCAGCATGGGGGGCGGAGCATGCGTTATCTTGTCATACATGCTGGTGTAAATCCTTTTCCAGTCACATTATCTTGGTGTTCTAATCAGAGTTGGAGAACTCCAACATCAGTCGGACTAACACGTTTACATGCACTTTAGTTGTCCAGTTATAGTCAGATTAAGACAATAATTCATGTAAACGTAGTGACTGTCAGAAAGAAAAACAAATAACCGTGTTTCCAGAATGTTGAACTACTTTAGCTGTTGGTCTTTTTGGTGTGTTTGTAACATTGTCCATCACCTATTGATCCACTATATTGATCGTCGTAGCCAGTTTGACTGAACCGTGCTGTGTTGCCTCTCAGGTCTACGAGCAGCTTTATGACACTCTAGACATCGTTGGAGGACCTGAAGTGCGAGCACAAGCAACTGCCAAGGTACTCTATACAAACTAATAACTGAAGAGTGGTTTACTGTTGCATAAAGAGAAAATGAGACATTGGACCCTATTTTCATTGAGCGTCACTAAGCTGAGTACAATGGAAGACAGATTGGAGGGTGTGGTGACTAATAATCATTCATTTATAGGTAAATGCTGCAGCTTTTAACCCTCTGTGGTTAGTTTGGAGTGTTTTTTGTCTTAAAATAGACTAAATAAACATAATCTGAAGAAAAAGAAATTCTGGCAGGTTGATGTCAATACCATAAGACAATAAAATCAACAAAACAACAGTAACAACAAGGAGAGAGAACGTGTCCTTGAGAACACAATAGAACAGAAAATAAAAGAGAAAAGCAAGAACAACCAGGGGTCAAAGGTCAGGGGACCAAACGTATTTCACTCGTGTTAAACGCTACGTTTAGATATCAAAGGGCTGATTAAAGTGCTGAAGTGTTAAAGTGTTAGCTGCGTAATTATATTGCAGATTGCCAGATTTCACAGTAAATATAAAGTGCTATTTTAAATGCACAATACTTAATACACATTACATTAATTAAATACCATCAACGGTAATTTTATGATATTGGGAGTTCCCATTGTTTTGTTTTTTTAAATAGATTTTATTGATTTTTCTCACAACAAAACATAAACAACATAGAAGTGCTCTCTGTATTCACAAAGACATCAAAAGAAGAGTCCTACAGCCACCCCTAACTGTCGTATCAGTCACCCTAAACATCTACTATGCCTTCTCTCGCCCATATATAGTGAAAGTTAAAAAAAAAGGAGAAAAAAAGAAAATACCCGAGACAATAACAGGGTGGGTGACATTAATACACATGGATAAGTAAATGAGATAAAAACAGATAAACAATCAAATTAAATTTAAAATACCTAAATAAATTCAGTACAGCAAATATACATATATATATATATACACACATACACATATACTGTATATACATACATATACAATTAAATAGTCACATAAAATCAGAGCAAATGCAGAGAAGGGGAGATCCAGAGACTAGCAGATATCATAACATAAATCATCCAGTGGAGATATTCCAGTCAAAAGCATATCTCCCCTTATTTACAGTGTCCCGGAGGGGCGCGGGTAGGGAGTTCCCATTGTTAAGAATATAAAGTGCATGTTGCCTTGCACGTAGCCCTAATACCTAAAAAGTAAATAAAGAAATAATAAATAGCGAATATATTAATGGGGAAGAGGGAGTATAGTAATGATGTAATTGGAGATGAAGGACAACTTGCTTCATGTGAAGTCGTCTTGTTACCGTGGTGACCTGGTTTCCCTCCCGACCAGGCCACCGTGGCAGCGTTTGCAGCCAGCGAGGGCCACGCACACCCAAGGGTGGTGGAGCTGCCCAAGACAGAGGAGGGCCTGGGCTTCAACATCATGGGGGGCAAAGAGCAGAACTCCCCCATCTACATCTCCAGAGTGATCCCTGGGGGCGTGGCCGACCGCCAGGGGGGGCTGAAGAGAGGCGACCAGCTGCTGTCTGTCAACGGAGTGGTGAGAAGATCAGACTTCACCTGTAGAGACCCTATGAGAGGAGATTATCTTAATGTCAGGTTTTATAAACTCACTGGAAGAGTGAGTGTTAAACCACCAGAGGCCGCCAAAAACATGTAAAGTGCCGATAAAGGGGAAAAAAAGATATGAACGGTTGGTTATACAGGTACATCTGTAAAAATTAGAATATCGTGAAAAAGTTGAATATTTTTTGTCAGTTATTTCAGAAAGTGAAACTCATACATTATATAGATTCATTATATAGATTCATCATTCATTTCACTAACCCTAACCCTAATTACATTATATAGATTCAATATTTAAAGCCTGTTTTTATTGTAATTTTGATGATTCTGGCTTAGAGAGAATGAAAACACTAAACTCTTAAATTTTTCATTTTTTTCGTGTGAATTTGAATTTTTTTTATCATAAATTTGAGATTTTTTTCTCACAAGTTTGTATTTTCTCAAATTTTTTTGTCTTAATTTTTTGTTTTTTTTTGTCTTCATTTTTTTTTTTTCTCTTGAATTTTTGATTTTTTTTCTCTTAAAATCTTCCTTGTAAATTTGTCTCATAAGTTTTAGATTTTTTTTCTCTTGAATTTGTGATTTTTTTCCCCGTGAATTTCTGAATTTTTTTCTTACAATTTTGATGATTCTGGCTTAGAGAGAATGAAAACACAAAACTCTTAAATTTGTCATTTTTTTCTTGTGAATTTTTTTTTGCATAAATTTGAGATTTTTTTTCTCACAAGTTTGTATTTTTCTCGAATTTTTTTGTCTTCATTTTTTGATTTTTTTTGTCTTAAATTTTTTATTTTTTTTCTCTTGAATTTTTTTTTTTTTTCTCTTAAACGTTCCTTGTAAATTTGTCTCATAAGTTTTAGATTGTTTTTCTTTTGAATTTGTGATTTTTTTTCTTATAATTTTGATGATTCTGGCTTAGAGAGAATGAAAACACAAAATTCTTAAATTTGTCATTTTTTTCTTGTGAATTTTTTGTAGCATAAATTTGAGATTCTTTTCTCACAAGTTTGTTTTTTTTTCTCGATTTTTTTTGTCTTCATTTTTTGATTTTTTTTGTCTTAAATTTTTTATTTTTTTTCTCTTGAATTTTTTATTTTGTTTTCTCTTAAAATGTTCCTTTTTTTCCTTGTAAATTTGTCTCATACATTTTTTTGTTTTTTTCTCTTCAATTTGTGATTTTTTTCTCTTAAAATTTGCATTTTTTTCCTTGTAAATTTGTCTCATGAATTTAATATAACTGTGAAATCTCAGCTCGGTATGATTGCATGAAAAAACAGATACTGCCCAAGCGTAGCTGATTTTTTTTCTCCTCTGTGGTAAAATCAGAGTTAATCAGTGAAAAGAACCATTGTAGAGACTTGGGTTAGAAGGTGTCCTGCTGACCTTTGACCCCTGAGTGTCTGAGCCCTGTGTGTCCCTGCAGAGCGTGGAGGGGGAGCACCATGAGAAGGCTGTGGAGCTGCTGAAGGCCGCTCAGGGTTCAGTCAAGCTGGTGGTCCGCTACACCCCCAAGGTCCTGGAGGAGATGGAGGCTCGCTTCGAGAAGATGAGGAGCGCCAGGAGACGACAGCAGCACACCAGCTACTCGTGAGGCTTTAACCCTTTGATGCTCCACATTTTAACCCCTTCAAATGCACAACATGGTCTAAAAGGACCCTCATTCATTCCCTTCATGTTATTTAATGCTGCTGTGTGTTTCTGTGCTCTATCTTTTGATATCAACTTATTTTATGATTGAATATTCCAAGTATTCTTTAGATATCTTGTTTTTCATAACAACAGATCATTATTTACATTTTGCCTCTCATACTTTATGAAGAAAAAAGTTTTTTGTATTATTACTTAGCTAACTACTTGGCTAAGTAGCTTGCTAAGCTAACTACTTAAAGTGATAACCACTGAAGCATAGTAAAAAAATAAAAATAAAATATAAATAGACTAATAAATAATAGCAAATAAATGTATGCACATTCTACACAGGCTAAATATATGACACATTGCTGTGTTGTTATTATCATTATTACTACTACTACTATTATTATTATTATTATTTTTATTATTATATACATTTACTGTTGCTGCCATTACTATTATTACCTTATACTGTGATGTACTAATATTATTATACTGGCCTTATTATTATTATTATTATTATTATTATTATTATTATTATTATATACTGTCTAGTCACTATAACATTATTAGCATCACATCATCAGTATAATTAACATCATCTACCTACCAACTGATCTTCTTTTAACTGTCCTAGTAGTTAGCTTAGCAAGCTACTTAGCCAAGAAGTAAGCTAAGTAGTTAGCTTAGCAAGCTACCTAGCCAAGAAGTTAGCTAAGTAGTTAGCTTAGCAAGCAACTTAGCCAAGAAGTTAGCTATGTAGTTAGCTTAGCAAGCTACCTAGCCAAGAAGTTAGCTAAGTAGTTAGCTTAGCAAGCTACCTAGCCAAGAAGTTAGCTAAGTAGTTAGCTTAGCAAGCAACTTAGCCAAGAAGTTAGCTAAGTAGTTAGCTTAGCAAGCTACTTAGCCAAGAAGTTAGCTAAGTAGTTAGCTTAGCAAGCTACTTAGCCAAGAAGTTAGCTAAGTAGTTAGCTTAGCAAGCTACCTCGCCAAGAAGTTAGCTAAGTAGTTAGCTTAGCAAGCAATTTAGCCAAGAAGTTAGCTAAGTAGTTAGCTTAGCAAGCAACTTAGCCAAGAAGTTAGCTAAGTAGTTAGCTTAGCAAGCTACTTAGCCAAGAAGTTAGCTAAGTAGTTAGCTTAGCAAGCTACCCAGCCAAGAAGTTAGCTCAGTAGTTAGCTTAGCAAGCAACTTAGCCAAGAAGTTAGCTAAGTAGTTATCTTAGCAAGCTACTTAGCCAAGAAGTTAGCTACATAGTTATCAAGCTACTTAGCTAAATACTTAACCAATAATTTAGGTAAGTAGTTAGCTTAGCAAGCTACTTAGCTAAAAAATGGATATGTGTCATTTTTGACCTTTTTGTGCTTTAGAAGAGTAGTGACACAAAAAGGGATTTTATTAAAAAATGAATAAAGGAAAACATAAAGTTAGGATGAAATTAAATTTAAAATAAATTAAAAGAAGAAGGGATATTTTTAAAGGCACTGTGGGATTACTAGGGGACACTGTTCCCTAGCACTTGCAGGAGGAAAAAACATTTCTTTCTTTCTTTCTTTCTTTCTTTCTTTCTTTCTTTCTTTCTTTCCTTCTTTACTTCCTTCCTTCTTCACTTCCTTCTTTCTTTACTTCCTTTTTTGTGTCTTTTTTTAGTAATTTTGTTTCTTTTTTTGTAATTTTCTGTCTTGTTTTAGTCATTTGGTGTCTTTTTTAAGTAATTTTGTGTTTTTTCAGTCATTTTGTGTCTTTTTTTAGTAATTTTGTGTCTTTTTTAAAATAATTTCGGGTTTTTTTCTGTCATTTTGTGTCTTTTTTTAGTAACTTTGTATCTTTTTTTGGTCATGTTGATACTGCCTCTAGCGGCCCCCAGGTTATTTGAGTTTGAGACCCCTGATTTAGATTTTTACCACCTGAGATTAAAGAAATACATGTTGTTGTGTCCTTATAAAATGTGTCCCATGAGGCATAACTCTCTGTGTGTCTTCCTGCAGATCTTTGGAGTCCAGGGGTTAAATAATCCAGAACCTTCACCCCTCATCGTCCTCCATCCTGACCCCTGACCCCTGACCCCTCTGTTCTGGTGGGAGGAAAGACCATAGATGAAAAGCAAAAAAACCAAAGTAGCCTACCAACACCTTTAAACTTCTTCATGAAGCCAATGCTGCAGTAGGATTCTCTCCTCCCTCTTTCCTCATTTAGTGGACGAGTGCAGAGTCGGCTTGTTGTTGTCAGACATGAAATCATCCTTAGCATGCTTCCATATACAGACGCATCTCAATACGTTAGAATATCATGAAAAAGTTCAGTATTTTTTGTCAATTATTCCAGAAAGTGAAACTCAAACATTATATAGATTCATTACACATAGAGTGAAATATTTCAAGCCCGTTTTTCTTGTAATTTTGATGATTCTGGCTTAGAGAGAATGAAAACACTAAACTCAGTGTCTCAGAAAATTAGAATATTGTGAAGAATTTTTTTTCTCATAAATTTGTATTTTTCTCATGAATTTTTAGATTTTTTTAATCATGAATTTGTATTTTTTTGTCTTAAATTTTAGATTTTTTTCTTGTACATTTATGATTTTTTTTCTTGTAAATGTATGAGTTTTTTCTCTTAAATTTATGATTTTTTTCCCTTAAATTTGTGTTTTTTTCTCTCTTAAATTTGTGATTTTTTTTCTCACATAATTTGTGATTTTTTTCTCATAAATTTGTCATTATTTCCTTGTAAATTTGATTTTATTTCTCAAAATTTTTTGATTTTTTTTAATCATAATTTTAGATTTTTTTTCTCATAAATTTTAGATTTTTTATATCATAATTTTGTTAGTTTTTTTTCTCTTAAATTTGTGATTTTTTTTCTTGTAAATTTGAATTTTTTTCTTGTAAATTTTTTAGTTTTTTCTTGTAATTTTGATGATTCTGGCTTAGAGATAATGAAAACACAAAACTTTAAGAAATTTAAATAAATGAAGACATGAAATATTTAATGCTGTGCGTAATGGATCTACTATATAATGTCTTATTTACACTTTTTGAATTGAATTACTGACATAAATAAACGTTCTATAATATTCTAATTTATTGAGATGCAGCTGTATATAGACTTGATCTGAGATTATCCTTTTGTATTCTTCAGTAGTGCGCTGTGTGCACATTGTAATTATGACTATTATCATTATTTCCATTATGGTTCTAGTATATCTGCTTGTGGTTAGTTGCCCAGGAGAAGCTGTTGCAGTAGGTTAAAAGGATTATTGCGTCATCACGTTGTGATTGGTTTATGTTCCAGCCTCCCAACTTCAGAATAAAGGTCCTGACCTTTAATGGTTGACAGAGTTGGAGAAATGCTGTTGGAAACCAGAGAATATATCCTCCGTCTTTATCACATCTAGTTACAAAAAGGTTTCTGGACAATATCTAAAAAAAAAAAAAGATCTTTGAAAGGACCATGGGACATTTAATCTGCAGAAATGTAGATGTTAGTCCAGAGAAATGTACATTCACTCTGTCAGTCTGTCATCTGTTGGTGAGGAAACCTGAGGCTCCGTTTCCATGGTGACGGTCTGAACAGAAGACTAAAGTGGCGTCTCGTCTTCACTTTTTATTCCTGGTTTAGACGAGTGTTTTCTGGAGGAAACCTGCTGATACGGTGATCTAAAGTGTGTGGATGTGATTGTATGCAGCCAGGCGGCATCACTTAAAGCCATCAGAGCATCTTTGGGCATGCAGAAGTTTTCATCAGCTACTCCTTCCACAAAGTTCTCCTCCATCACTAGATCTCCCAGGTCTCGTTCACAGCCGTCTGGCTCCTCCCACCAATCGCTGCATCCAGAATGTGATGGAGGTAATTCCAGATCCTTCTCTGTTCACTAATACTATCTGTACATATCCTGGACATTTGGTGGAAAGACTCCTGTAAGTTTATTAGAGCTGCCAGAGCAGCTTGAAGGTCCCACCATGGAAATAATCCCACGTTTCTTTATTTCCTCTACTGGAGCATGGATGTGACAAAAAAAGACACAAATTATGACATAAAGGACACAAATTGTGACAAAAAAGACACAAATTATGACAAAAAAGACAAAATTATGACGAAGAAGACACAAATTGTGACAAAAAAGACAAAATTATGACAAAAAAGACACAAAATTATAACAAAAGACAAAATTATAACAAAAAAGACACAAAATTATAACAAAAAAGGACACAAATTATGACAAAAAGACTTAAATTTTGACAAAAAAAGACAAATTAAGACAAAGAAGACACAAATTATGACAAAAAAGACAAATTATGACATAAAAGACAAATTAAGACAAAAAAGACAAAATCATGACATAAAAGACACAAATTATGACGAAAAAGACACAAATTATGACATAAAAGACACAAATTGTGACAAAAAAAGACACAAATATGACAAAAAAGACAAAATTATGACAAAAACGACACAAAATTATGACCAAAAAGACAAAATTATAACAAAAGACAAAATTATGACAAAAAAGACAAAGTTATAACAAAAGACAAATTATGACAAAAAAGGACACAAATTATGACAAAAAGACTTAAATTATGACAAAAAAAGACAAATTATGACATAAAAGACAAATTAAGACAAAAAAGACAAAATCATGACATAAAAGACACAAATTATGACGAAAAAGACACAAAATTATGACCAAAAAGACAAAATTATGACAAAAAAGATAAAATTATGACAAAAAAGACAAAATTATGACAAAAAAGATAAAATTATGACAAAAAAGACAAAATTATGACAGAAGGACACAAATTATGACAAAAAAGACAAATGATGAGGTACGTGACGTGAGCAGATCTGAGCAGAGTTTTGTGTCTTGTCAGTGTAGACGACACACTACGGAGGTATTTTATGGTTTTACCTGCATGTTTCCTCATGTAAACGGAGCTTTAATCTGCATAAATGTAGACGTTAGTCCAGAGAAATGAACATCTACTGTCAGTGTGTCATGTGTTGGTGAGGAAACATCCAGTGAACCATGTTAGTGTAGAAGGAAAGAAAAAGGTAAAAAAGGAAACCAACAGGAAATATATTTAACTGACTGCATTGTACTCCATTATATTTTGATATCCTGTATTTCATGTTTTCCCTTCCATAAATAAAGACATTTCCTCCATAAACATGAAGCATAAACATTCCCCAGAATACAGGAAAGGAAGTGTTTGACGTTGTTTGAAGTTTCTCCCATGTTTCAAATGTTTAAACGCAGATTAATTCTAGATATCTAACCGTTAGTCTGAAACAGAACTAGACTGGAGTCCTCTTAGTCAAAGTTTTAGGATTTTTATTTTAAAAATCCATCTATTTGTGTATTCATTGTTTTCTAAAATAATTCATGAAATAAAGTCTGTGTAAATTAAATGGTGATATCTCTCTCACTGTGTATTTGTTATGTTTGTTTGCTTTCATGGGGAAATTAATTATCAGTAGTATTTTTTGGGCATTACATCTTTAATCATTAACCCTTCTAACACACAATATGGTCAAAAATTACCCGCATTCATTTCTCATGTTATTTAATCTCTGCTCTATCTTTTCAAAACAATTTACAGCTGCCACCTATATATATACCTATATATATATATGTGTGTATATATATATATATAAAAACAAAAAACATTCCCAATCTGAGCTCACTAGCCTCGCCATAACTGCCACCCGTAGCAGCTACTACAGGTAAATATATATATATATATATATATATATATATATATATATATATATATATATATATATATATATATATATATATATTTATATATATATATATATTTATTTTTACTCCGCCTGGGCCCAGTTAAAAAGGACACAAATTAGGACAAAAGACACAAATTATGACAAAAAAGACAAAATTATGACCAAAGAGACAAAGTTATGACAAAAAGAC
>NC_081529.1:36686614-36734114 GCF_030273125.1 Centropristis striata
TTACAGTATATTTCTGTTAGAGATATGGTGTTTAGTACATTTAACAGTGAGGAAAAAAAACAATTACAGTGATGGCTTGTATATATATATATATAACAAAATATACTGTAATATATATATATTACAGTATATTTTTGCTACTAACATAGTGCCAGAGTATTTTACAGTGGAGTAATGTAATTTTTTTTAAATAATGTAAAAAAAAAACACTGTAAAAAATACTGTTTTACAGTGTTTCATTGTTACTGAAACTGAATTAACTCATTTATTATTTTATGTCTTTTACTGTCATGGTTTAACAGTTTTTCACCCTAAAATCTACAGACATTTTTTTACAGTGCAGCTCCTCTCCAAACCCCTGAGCTTTAGTTAGGGGCTGAACAAACAAACAAACAAACAAACAAACAAAGACAGACATGTCCAGATATGTAAGCTATGCATAAGACTAATTTATTTCAGGGTCGGTGACGTGCAGAGACACATCTCCAGTTTGCATCAAGCAAAAATTAGAAGATTTACAATAAGCAAAGTTCTGGATCATATCTTTATTTTGGCGGGACTTTTCTTTTCTTAAACGAGAAACAAAAAAGGAATTTGCAAAAAAACAAAAAACAAATTTGGTTTGTTGGTCGTTTTTTCATTTGGGGTTTTTGGTTATTTTGTTTTTTGATGCTGAGAGAAAAATCCATTTCTCCGTTTTTAGTTTAAAATGAAAAAAAGAAAAAGGAGGCACTGTTTCTGTTTTTTTGTATTTTAGTTTTGACAGAAAAAGGGATTTTACTTTGGTGCCCTTCATACAATATTGTTGATAGTCTACTGCGGGTTGCAACTCTTCCTTATTTATTGTTCTAGGGAAAATGTTAAATGCAAATGTATTTGCCTGTAAATTCACTATGTGAACGTGCTTTTAACCCATTCAGGCCTAAAACGCCTGGAAAACCTTTGGGGTTTTAAAAATAAGCCCCTAAAACCTGAAGTTTCTTTTAGTAATTGTATGTCTTTTGTTTTTGGTAATTCTGTGTTTTTTTAAAATAATTTTGTGTCTTTTTGGTAATTTTGTGTCTTTTTTGGTCATTTTGTGTTTTTTTTAAATAATTTTGTGTCTTTTTTGGTAATTTTGTGTCTTTTTGGTCATTTTGTGTCTTTTTTGGTAATTTTGTGTCTTTTTGGTAATTTTGTGTCTTTTTTTGGTAATTTTGTGTCTTTTTGGTCATTTTGTGTCTTTTTTTGTTAATTTTGTGTTTTTTTAATAATTTTGTGTCTTTTTTGGTAATTTTGTGTCTTTTTGGTCATTTTGTGTCTTTTTTTGGTCATTTTGTGTCTTTTTGGTCATTTTGTGTCTTTTTTTGGTAATTTTGTGTCTTTTTGGTCATTTTGTGTCTTTTTCTGGTCATTTTGTGTCTTTTTTTGGTGATGATTTCAAAGTTCTGGAAAAGTCCCATGATGCATTGCGACACTCCCACATGTATTCTGATGCATTTCATCGGCCAAGAGACCGAAAATAGGTGGAAAAAACTACAAATACTTCAAAATGACATATCCTCTTTCCCGGCTCTAATGGGTTAAATGTGTATTATCATTTATTATCTGTATTATTTACTATCTATGTGTCTTTGTCTCCAGACTCACATCCATCACTCCCCCTCTCTGTGTGCTGGAGAACAGCAGTATGTGGACAAGAGGAAACTCATAGTCCTGCAGACTCTCAGAGGGTTTGGAATCAACTGCACCATAGTAAGAACGCTCCTATCTTTAGTTTTTAAAGAAAAATATCTTTGTCAAGGTTCCAGATGTTCAACGTGATGACTTGTCTTTATGTTCTGGATTTGGTAGCTCAGCAACAACTTAAAAATCTGTAAAATACAAAGTAAAGTGTAAGCAGATTGTGGCGGTCTGGATTTATAACATACTAACATGCTGCTTTTAAAAAACAGATTGTTTTATTCAAAATATGCCTGTAAAATATGAATTGATTGTCATTTCTCATTTTTATTTACTCCCAGCAGTCAAATGAGCCGTCATTCCCTTCTCCGTAGTCAAACCATATATATATATATATATATATATATATGTATATACATATACACACACCCTCAGGATGTCCCGCAGCTGACTACAGGACATTCTGATGCATCTTTTCAAAATAAAAGCCCTTTGAAATCTCAGATAATCTGCTATTTTTCCTCTAAAAAAGGCCGTCGGAATGGTTACCGGTTTCAGAAAGGAGGCAGTGTGACTGAAGGGAATTAAAATAACTAATTCATAATAATTTATATAACTTTAATAATAATTAAATAACAAGTAATAACATCATAAATAACAGTAAAACTATAATATGTAAAATCATGATGATAAATAAATAATAAAGACATTCTCTTGTAGGTGCCTGTTGAGTCCAGGCAGCTGTCAGATGAACATATAATAATAATAATAATATCTGCATCATGTGTCCGTCCAGGACTCGGTTCCTCACGTGGCTCTGCTGGCGTCAGGTGGGGGTCAGAGGTCAGCGGTGGGTCTGGTGGGGACCCTGTACCAGATGGAGAAGGAACACCTGTTGGACACTCTGCTCTACCTGGGAGGAGTCTCTGGCTCCACATGGTACCAGGACACAGTTAGACTCATATATATATATATATAGAGGCTCTCAGACTGGAGTTAGTGTATCAGAGCCAGGAAACAGATGCTGCATCAATCCCTGATCCCTCCGCTTTTAATCCTGTTCATGTCATTTTTGGTCATTTGTGTCTTTTTTAAAGTCATTTTGTGTCTTTTTGTGTCTTTTTTAAAGTTATTTTGTCTTTTTTAAGTAATTTTGTGTCTTTTTTTGTCATTTTGTGTCTTTTTATGTCTTTTTTAGTCATTTTGTGTCTTTTTTAAAGTAATTTTGTGTCTTTTTGTGTCTTTTTTAAAGTAATTTTGTGTCTTTTTGTGTCTTTTTTAAAGTTATTTTGTGTCTTTTTTAAGTAATTTTGTGTCTTTTTGTGTCTTTTTTAAAGTTATTTTGTCTTTTTTAAGTAATTTTGTGTCTTTTTTTGTCATTTTGTGTCTTTTTATGTCTTTTTTAGTCATTTTGTGTCTTTTTTAAAGTAATTTTGTGTCTTCTTGTGTCTTTTTTAAAGTAATTTTGTGTCTTTTTGTGTCTTTTTAAAGTTATTTTGTGTCTTTTTTAAGTAATTTTGTGTCTTTTTTTGTCATTTTGTGTCTTTTTATGTCTTTTTTAGTCATTTTGTGTCTTTTTTAAGTAATTTTGTGTCTTTTTTTGTCATTTTGTGTCTTTTTATGTCTTTTTTAGTCATTTTGTGTCTTTTTTAAGTAATTTTGTGTCTTTTTTTGTCATTTTGTGTCTTTTTTATGTCTTTTTTTGTCATTTTGTGTCTTTTTTAAGTAATTTTGTGTCTTTTTTTGTCATTTTGTGTCTTTTTATGTCTTTTTTTTGTCATTTTGTGTCTTTTTTCTAATAATTTTTTAGTAATTTTGGGTCTTTTTAAAGTAATTTTTGTGCCTTTTTTTAGTCATTTTGTGTCTTTTTGTGTCTTTTTTGTCATTTTGTGTCTTTTTTTGTCATTTTGTGTCTTTTATAAATAATTTTGTGTCTTTTTATGTCTTTTTTAGTCATTTTGTGTCTTTTTTGGTCATTTTGTGTATTTTTTGTGTCTTTTTTAAAGTAATTTTGTGTCTTTTTGTGTCTTTTTTAAAGTAATTTTGTGTATTCTGTGTGGTTCTTTTGGTCATTCTGTCTTCTCTTTTTGTGTGTTTTTTTTTTTGTCATTTTGTGTCTTTTTTAGTCATTTTGTGTCTTTTTTAGTCATTGTGTGGGTTTTTTTAGTCATTTTGTGTCTTTTTTTAGTCATTTTGTGTCTTTTTTAGTCATTGTGTGGGTTTTTTTAGTCATTTTGTGTCTTTTTTTAGTCATTTTGTGTCTTTTTTAGTCATTTTGTGTCTTTTTTAGTCATTTTGTGTCTTTTTTAGTCATTTTGTGTCACGCTCAATTAAGAATTTTTAATGTTTCAAATGTGAAAACCGGTTGCAAATATAACATATAAGAGATACAGTTAGGATGATATCTAGTTCTATATTTTTATAGTAAATATGTTTGACATATCTCCATTTTTACTTATTATCATCAAACAAAAACTGGCATGTAGTTTTAAGACTTTCGAGGGAAGTTGACACTTTTTTTCTTGGTTTTTAAGTTTTGACATGATGAAGAAATGATGCTCCGCTGTGTTTCTGGACTCCAGAGGGTTAACTGTTGGTCCAGTCAGTATTCAGTCCTTCGTTCACTGAGTTTTTCTCCATGATGGCGTCTCCTGACCTCCTGTCCCGTCCCTCCAACAGGTCCATGACCTCGGTCTACAGCGACCCCCAGTGGAGTAACAACATGGACACGGCGGTGTCGAGGCTCTCGGGTCCGGGGGTGGAGCTGTCTGAGGCTCTGGCCTGGCTCAACCACCGCTCCAAGGAGGAACACTTCTCTCTGACGGACGTCTGGGGGGTCCTGACCGCCGCCGGCATCATGAAGCAGGTAGCACACACCTGGACTCCCTCATTCACTCTATTAGTCTCTGTGGAGCTACTTCTACACTTTTTAGTCATTTTCATCTCTTTTTTGGTCATTTTGAGTCTTTTTTTTAAAGTCATTTCGTGTCTTTTAAGTAATTTTGGTTCTTTTTTAGTCATTTTGTGCCTTTTTTTAGTCATTTTGTGTCTGTTGTTGGGTCTTTTTGAGTTATTTTATGTCTTTTTTGTGTCATTTTGTGTCTTTTTTAGTCATTTTGTGTCTTTTTTTTAGTCATTTTGTGTCTTTTAAGTAATTTTGGTTCTTTTTTAGTCATTTTGTGTCTTTTTAGTCTTTTTGTGTCTTTTTATGTCTTTTTGTGTATTTTTTTCGTCATTTTGTGTCTTTTTTTCCGTAATTTTGTGTCTTTTTTAGTCATTTTGTGTCTTTTTTTAGTCATTTTGTGTCTTTTTTTCCGTAATTTTGTGTCTTTTTTAGTCATTTTGTGTCTTTTTTTTGTCATTTTGTGTCTTTTTTTGGTCATTTTGTGTCTTTTTTGGTCATTTGTGTCTTTTATTAGTCATTTTGTGTCTTTTTAGTCATTTTGTGTCTTTTTTAGTCATTTTGTGTATTTTTTTGGTCATTTTGTGTCTTTTATTAGTCATTTTGTGTCTTTTTAGTCATTTTGTGTCTTTTTTAGTCATTTTGTGTATTTTTTTGGTCATTTTGTGTCTTTTATTAGTCATTTTGTGTCTTTTCTTAGTCAGTTTGTGTCTTTTTATGTCTTTTTTTAGTCATTTTGTGTCTTTTATTAGTCATTTTGTGTCTTTTCTTAGTCAGTTTGTGTCTTTTTATGTCTTTTTTTAGTCATTTTGTGTCTTTTTTTAGTCATTTTGTGTCTTTTCTTAGTCAGTTTGTGTCTTTTTATGTCTTTTTTATTCATTTTGTGTCTTTTTTATTCATTTTGTATCTTTTATTAGTCATTTTGTGTCTTTTCTTAGTCAGTTTGTGTCTTTTTATGTCTTTTTTATTCATTTTGTGTCTTTTTTGGTCATTTTGTGTCTGCTGTTGTCGTTTTTAGTCATTTTGTGTCTTTTTTAGTCCTTTAGTTGAACATAAAATGTGGTTTTGAATCTTTTTTTTACTTTGAAAACACTATCATGCTCAATAAAAGAATGTAAATGTTGCAAATGTGAACAAAGGTTGTTTTCTAGTCTGGATGTGATTTTTTTTTTTTTTTCATTTTGTGTCTTTTTTAGTCATTTTGTGTATTTTTTTAGTCATTTTGTGTCTTTTCTTAGTCAGTTTGTGTCTTTTTATGTCTTTTTTTAGTCATTTTGTGTCTTTTATTAGTCATTTTGTGTCTTTTTAGTCATTTTGTGTCTTTTTTAGTCATTTTGTGTATTTTTTTGGTCATTTTGTGTCTTTTTAGTCATTTTGTGTCTTTTTTAGTCATTTTGTGTATTTTTTTGGTCATTTTGTGTCTTTTATTAGTCATTTTGTGTCTTTTCTTAGTCAGTTTGTGTCTTTTTATGTCTTTTTTTAGTCATTTTGTGTCTTTTGTTAGTCATTTTGTGTCTTTTCTTAGTCAGTTTGTGTCTTTTTATGTCTTTTTTTAGTCATTTTGTGTCTTTTGTTAGTCATTTTGTGTCTTTTCTTAGTCAGTTTGTGTCTTTTTATGTCTTTTTTATTCATTTTGTGTCTTTTTTATTCATTTTGTGTCTTTTATTAGTCATTTTGTGTCTTTTCTTAGTCAGTTTGTGTCTTTTTATGTCTTTTTTATTCATTTTGTGTCTTTTTTGGTCATTTTGTGTCTGCTGTTGTCGTTTTTAGTCATTTTGTCGAACATAAAATGTGGTTTTGAATCTTTTTTTTACTTTGAAAACACTATCATGCTCAATAAAAGAATGTAAATGTTGCAAATGTGAACAAAGGTTGTTTTCTAGTCTGGATGTGATTTTTTTTTTTTTTTTCATTTTGTGTCTTTTTTAGTCATTTTGTGTCTTTTTTTAGTCATTTTGTGTCTTTTATAAGTCATTTTGTGTCTTTTCTTAGTCAGTTTGTGTCTTTTTATGTCTTTTTTTAGTCATTTTGTGTCTTTTATTAGTCATTTTGTGTCTTTTCTTAGTCATTTTGTGTCTTTTTATGTCTTTTTTTAGTCATTTTGTGTCTTTTATTAGTCATTTTGTGTCTTTTATTAGTCATTTTGTGTCTTTTATAAGTCATTTTGTGTCTTTTTTTTGTCATTTTGTGCCTTTTTTTTGTCATTTTGTGCCTTTTTTTTGTCATTTTGTGTCTTTTTTTAGTCATTTTGTGTCTTTTTTAGTCATTTTGTGTCTTTTTTTAGTCATTTTGTGTCTTTTATAAGTAATTTTGTGTCTTTTTTTTGTCATTTTGTGCCTTTTTTTTTTTAGTCATTTTGTGTCTTTTTTTAGTCATTTTGTGTCTTTTTTTAGTCATTTTGTGTCTTTTTTAGTCATTTTGTGTCTTTTTTTAGTCATTTTGTGTCTTTTATAAGTAATTTTGTGTCTTTTTTTGGTCATTTTGTGTCTTTTTTTAGTCATTTTGTGTCTTTTTTTAGTCATTTTGTGTCTTTTTTAGTCATTTTGTGTCTTTTATAAGTAATTTTGTGTCTTTTTTTTGTCATTTTGTGCCTTTTTTTTTTGTCATTTTGTGTCTTTTTTTAGTCATTTTGTGTCTTTTTTTAGTCATTTTGTGTCTTTTTTAGTCATTTTGTGTCTTTTTTTTGTCATTTTGTGTCTTTTATAAGTAATTTTGTGTCTTTTTGTTGGTTATTTTGATACTGCGTCCAGCGGCCCCAGGTAATTAGAGTTAGAGACCCCTGCATTAAACTGTCAGAAGGCTTTTAAACCAATGAAGGGGTGTTGTCTTTGACCAGATGGACCTGAGGAACCTTTCAGACGAGGCCAGCAGGGACGCCACCAACCCGTACCCCGTCTACTGCGCCATAGAGAAGACCTGCTTCTCTAACGGGCCTGTCCAAGGTTTCTTCATATTTACCTGTCAGGATAGTTTATGAGGTAATGACTTGTAAACGTGAACAGGCTTTCTGTCTCTCAGGGAAATGGTTTGAGGTGACTCCTCATGAGGCAGGTTTCACAGAGTTGGGCCTTTTCGTTGAAACTTCTCTCCTCGGGAGCAAATTTGAGAACGGACAGCTGCTGGAACAGAAGCCAGAGATGGACATGGTCCGACTACAAGGTATGGACACACAGCAAGTTATTATAGAGAACGAAAACTAACAAAATAACAAAAACTAGAATTGAAAAAAACGTTTTCGTTAACTGAAATAAAAATAAAAACGAGAGTTTCTTAAAAAACGATAACTAACTGAAACTGTAGTGGGTTTTTTTTTGGTCTTTTGTGGTTACAAACTAACTAAAATTATAGTGAAAATGTCCTTCGTTTCCGTCTTTGTCAACTTTTTTCATCCGTAAACCTTTTTGGTTGATATGAAATCTATTTCATCTATCTGGTTTTATGACTAATAAAAACTAAACTAAAACTAATAACTAATAACTAATATTTTTAAGCAAAAATACAGCCAATTTTTTGTACTTTTTTTTCTTGTTTTGAAGAGCTGACTGTTTGCAGTGTGGACAGCTGTCAGCCTTTTCTCTGTATCTCGATAAACCAGAGCAAAAAAACCCTAATCCAATCAGTAAAAGACCTGTTATCAAGGTTCTGAATAGATAGAGATCTTCTATATCCTCCACGGAAAGAGCCATCAAAAGTGGATCAGTTGAGTAACTAATCCACTTTCTCACATTCATGTTGATGTAGTTTGGTTAGATTTGTTTACACATTTTGATCTTAAGTATTGCAAAAGCCTTGTTTTTTGATTACCTCAGCTTATTTCAAGTGTCAGAATTTTGTGTCCATGTTATATTCTATCACTCGCTGATGAAGCGTCAAAAAAAGGTGCAGAAAAGGTTTTTTTTCTTGGTTTGCGTCCCATCATGTGTTGTGTCTGTGACACCATGCAGGGGTTCTAGGCTGTGCACTGGCTCATGAAGAGACAATCAAAGACTATCTGCCTCCCTGGCTGCAAGGTAAGCACAGGTTATAATCATCATACATTAGAGATGTGTCTCTAGAAGCTGTAGAGGTGAATGTCTTGCTGTGTGTTTCAGTGCTTGGACAGGTAGATGATGCTGGTAAAGAGTACCTGCGCCTCTATCTGGCCCTGGATGCTCTGCTCGGCCTGGTCAAAGGCACCGTAAAGGATCCAGGTTCTCTGTCTTACCTGGACAACCTGCAGAAAGCACTTGAAGGTACGAGGACGACCAGGACCCAGCTCACATGACTGACATTAAAAATAACAGAACAATCTAATTGTTTTGGTTGCTGGAAGAATGTTTTTATATCTGGTGAAATAATGAAACAGGAAATGTTAAAATGCCACAGTGAGGCTCCACACTGTTAAAAAGGTGTTTAAAAACCAGATCAAACAGTAAATCTAAAGGTCTAAAACCAGATCAAACAGTAAATCTAAAGGTCTAAAACCAGATCAAACAGTAAATCTAAAGGTCTAAAACCAGATCAAATAGTAAATCTAAAGGTCTAAAACCAGATCAAACAGTAAATCTAAAGGTCTAAAACCAGATCAAACAGTAAATCTAAAGGTCTAAAACCAGATCAAACAGTAAATCTAAAGGTCTAAAACCAGATCAAACAGTAAATCTAAAGGTCTAAAACCAGATCAAACAGTAAATCTAAAGGTCTAAAACCAGATCAAACAGTAAATCTAAAGGTCTAAAACCAGATCAAACAGTAAATCTAAAGGTCTAAAACCAGATCAAACAGTAAATCTAAAGGTCTAAAACCAGATCAAACAGTAAATCTAAAGGTCTAAAACCAGATCAAACAGTAAATCTAAAGGTCTAAAACCAGATCAAACAGTAAATCTAAAGGTCTAAAACCAGATCAAACAGTAAATCTAAAGGTCTAAAACCAGATCAAACAGTAAATCTAAAGGTCTAAAACCAGATCAAACAGTAAATCTAAAGGTCTAAAACCAGATCAAACAGTAAATCTAAAGGTCTAAAACCAGATCAAACAGTAAATCTGAGGGAAATGATCTTGCTGCATGGACAGATAATTTACCTTGACAAGATTTATTAAATTAAGATTATTAAATCTAGAAATAAGCATGTTGAACACTTAAAATAAGAAATTAACTCTTAAAACCAGATAAAGTAAAGCTGCCAGCAGTGATGAACTGGCCCGAGCAGAGTGACCTGATGATTATTTGGTTCTTACCAAGATAAAAAAAAAAAACTTTTTGTGTCTTTTTTTGGTGAGAGTTAATTTATTATTTTAAGTGTTCAACATGCTTATTTCTAGATTTAATAATCTTAATTTAATAAATCTTGTCAAGGTAAATAATCTGTCCATGCAGCAAGATCATTTCCCTCAGATTTACTGTTTGATCTGGTTTTAGACCTTTAGATTTACTGTTTGATCTGGTTTTAGACCTTTAGATTTACTGTTTGATCTGGTTTTAGACCTTTAGATTTACTGTTTGATCTGGTTTTAGACCTTTAGATTTACTGTTTGATCTGGTTTTAGACCTTTAGATTTACTGTTTGATCTGGTTTTTAGACCTTTAGATTTACTGTTTGATCTGGTTTTAGACCTTTAGATTTACTGTTTGATCTGGTTTTAGACCTTTAGATTTACTGTTTGATCTGGTTTTAGACCTTTAGATTTACTGTTTGATCTGGTTTTAGACCTTTAGATTTACTGTTTGATCTGGTTTTAGACCTTCAGATTTACTGTTTGATCTGGTTTTTAGACTAAACACCTTTTTACCTTAGTCATTCTTCACTAAAACTGAGTATTTTTTCTCTAAATATATACATATATTTAATAATCTTCAGCTTAATTTGCTAAAAGTAAGAAAACAAAATATGTAATTGCTTATATTTAGTGTATTTCACTTATTTTGAGGCTGTAAAAGGTTAAACATTTTTAAGTAACCTTAAGCATTTTATGCTTATTTTATGCTTATGTTTACTATATTTCACATATTTCTGGCCTGTAATAAGTTACTTTTTAAGTAAACTGATCTTAAAACCAGCATTTTCGGCTTATTTTAAGCTTTCTAAATGCATCAGTAGACATGCTTAATTCTAGATTTAATAATCTTAATTTAAGAAATATTTTTTTTTTAGACACACCTTTTTTATTAATAGATTTTCCCCCCAGATAAGATCCGTGTTGAGTCAGCGTGGCTGGAGTCACAGACTCCGGAGGACAGGAAGAGTTTTTCTCAGCAGTGGAGTCGGGAGCTGCTAGCGGTGGTCGAGGCGTGGAAACAGAGTCTGGAGGACGGAGACTTCAAAACTCACAGTCAGTGTCCAATAAAGCTGTGGACGAGCACACCACATATACACTACTGGTCAAAAGTTTTAGAACACTCCAACTTTTCCAGAATTTTATTGCAAATGATGCAGTTTAATGTCTCAGTGTACTCTGAAATTAATGCATATAACAAATAAACAATTGAAGTTAACCCTATAAAGCCAATTGTATCATATTTGATACACAAGTTTTTGAGACCTATACATCATCAGTGTGATATTTTTTTCCTGAAAAACCTGATGTATACATGTGTTGAAGAAAAAAAACTGAGCACCAAATTGCACAAAAATACAAGATATAGCAAAATTTATATGCAGGTTCCACTGGTGGATCAGTCATTGCTGCGTGAAAACTTCATATCAGCAGATGTATGATGTTGTGTTATATGGAAAAAAATATTTTGCATGTTTGAGGAAAATGTTAAAAGAAAGTAAAGCCTTAAAAGGTTAAAAATGTTGGGTTTTATATGTTTTTGTTAGTTCAAGAAAAACAAACTGTGAGCAACAAATTGCACAAAAAGAACTGATGTATCAAATATGATAGAAATTAGAATCATATATCCCTATTGTTTTTGGATTTTTTTTAAATTATCTGTCAGCAGGTTCAATAAACACTCCAGTTTAAAAAAAAGAAGAATTTTCTGGCAATTATTTAATGGTTCAGGCTTTATAGGGTTAAAAAAATAAATCATAGAATCAGTTTAGAAAGGAAAATGTATTCTAACCTGCTGACTCATGGAAGTATCAACCTTAACAGATAGAACAGCTGAACACACTCAATGGAAACCAAATATTCTTCAGAAAGTTCTTCCCAACTCTGTTGCAGAAGTTCCCTTAAATGTGGAGCAACTTATAGGTTGTAAGTGATCAAGAAAATGTGATTTTGAATATTTTTTTTAACTTTCAAAATGTGAATCATGCTCAATAAAGGATTTTAAATGATGCAAATATGAACAAAGTTAAGTCACTAGTTATCAGTTAGAATACACTAATTCTAAGGTATTTGTGGTTCATTGAGATTTGATATTTTTACTGGTTTTGGAAAGTCTTGACAAGACACATTTTATTCTTCCATTGGCAGATAATTTTACTATTTTTAAGCAAAATACAGCCAATTTTTGTACTTTTTTCTTGTTTTTAAGCTACAACTTGTAGGTTGTAAGTGATCAAGAAAAGTTGGGACACCTGTAGGAATTGGTAGCAACTTAGCAACTTTCAAGGCTTGATCAACCTCCGTTGCTGCAGAACTGCTTTAAGTTGTTAACCCATTTCTTGTTCCCTGAAAAAGGCCTTTTTCTATAATTATGAAATGTACATTATCTTTCAGTTTTGGTTAAGCTTACCTTTTTTTATTTACCTCTGGCAGTTCACCACTTACCTTTGGACCCTTTCAAGCTGTTCATTTGACTTGAACTGCTTGAATTTCAATAAAAAACTGGAAAAATTGGGGTGTTCTAAAACTTTTGATCGGTAGTGTAGATAATGAGATCTAAACATCTCCTCTATGTTTCTTCTTCTTCTCAGTCACCATGGTTACAGAGAAAGTCCTTCCCATGATTATGAAATGGGAGTGGGGAACGACTGGAAACTTCCTTTACAAATACCAAGGTGAGACAAATAATAGCAATTAACTTTTTAAAAAAAAGTAAAATATTATAATATTGTTTTGGCTATCTCTATGAAAAGTTATGGTTTATCATGGAAAACATGCTTTTGAGATGATGATGAGATGAGATTCAACTTTATTGTCATTGAACAGAGGACAATGAAATGAATCAACCCGTCCAAACATATACATAAACATACATATAATATGACAGAGGGCTGGACGGGAAGACGGGAGACTTTTGGAGACTCGTTCTCTCTTCTTAACGAGCCGTGTTAACTAGAGAGAGATGATTGTCCTCCCAGTTCAAATATCCCATCATGCCCCTGGATACCACTAACATCACACCTTTCACTGTCCAGACTAACTAGTTTGTTAGTTTGTCACTTCCAAATGTATCAATAACTAGTCACTATGGCAAAGGTCTCAAACTCAAATTACCTGGGGGCCGCTGGAGGCAGTATCAAAATGACCAAAAAAAGACACAAAATTACCAAAAAAGACACAAAATTACCAAAAAAAGACACAAAATGACCAAAGAAAGACACAAAATGACAGAAAAAAAACTAAATTGCTTAAAAAAAGGCACAAAATGACCAAAAAAATAAAAACAAAATGACCAAAAAAAGACACAAAATTACAAAAAAAGACACAAAATTACTAAAAAAGACACAAAATTACTAAAAAAAAGACACAAAATTACTGTAAAAACACAAAACTACTACAAGAGACACAAAAATTATCAGAAAAAGACAAAATTATTAGAAAAAGGGCACAAAATGTTTTAGAAAGACACAAAATTAAAAAAAAGGCATAAAATTACAAAAAAAGACGTAAAATTACTTTTTTTTTTTTAAAAAGACGCAAAATTATTTTAAAAAGACAAAATTATTTTAAAAAAGACACAGAATTACTAAAAAAAAGACACTTTTTTTAAAAAAGACGCAAAATTATTTAAAAAAAGATGCAAAATTATTTAAAAAAGACACAGAATTATCAAAAAAAGTAATTAAAGGGACCTTCCACACACAACACGGTAAAGTGCCATTCATATAAAACTTACAATAAACTTTTATATCAAGGTGGGGGCCACAAAATATCATCACGAGGGCCACAATTGGCCTGCGGGCCGCCAGTTTGAGACCCCTGCACTATGGCAATGATAACAGCTGTCAATAACATGTTGAATACCTTTAGCCAGCAGTGAGTTGTTACTATCATCTCCTGAGGTCAGATGTGCTGCTTGTTTATTTACTTATTTATTTAAATAATTAAGTTTCATAGAACATCGCCTGAAGTTTTTAACTCTGTTGCCGGGCAGATCCCAAGGTTCCAGCCTGCCTTCAGACTGCAGAAAGGTTACACCTGGTAGACGCTGGATTCCTGGTGAACGTAGCATACCCGTCGTTCCTGGGAGACAAACGAGACATCGACCTCATCATCGCACCAGAGTACAGCGCTGGAGTCATGTTCGAGGTAAAGTACAGTGCTCGAGGTAAAGTACAGTGTTGGAGGTAAAGTACAGCGTTTGAGGTAAAGTACAGCGTTGGAGGTAAAGTACAGTGTTGGAGGTAAAGTAGAGTGTTTGAGGTAGAGTACAGTGTTGGAGGTAAAGTACAGTGTTGGAGGTAAAGTACAGTGTTCGAGGTAAAGTACAGTGTTGGAGGTAAAGTACAGTGTTGGAGGTAAAGTAGAGTGTTTGAGGTAGAGTACAGTGTTGGAGGTAAAGTACAGTGTTTGAGGTAAAGTACAGTGTTTGAGGTAAAGTACAGTGTTGGAGGTAAAGTACAGTGTTTGAGGTAAAGTACAGTGTTGGAGGTAAAGTACAGTGTTTGAGGTAAAGTACAGTGTTTGAGGTAAAGTACAGTGTTGGAGGTAAAGTACAGCGTTTGAGGTAAAGTACAGCGTTTGAGGTAAAGTACAGCGTTTGAGGTAAAGTACAGTGTTGGAGGTAAAGTACAGTGTTTGAGGTAAAGTACAGTGTTCGTGTTTATGTGTTTTTTTGTGTTTTTTGTATGTTTTTGGTGTGTTTTGAGTGTGTTTTTCTGTGTGTTTTTTGTAATTTTTTGTTTTTGTGTGTTATTATGTGTGACATTTGTAATTTTTTTGTGTGTTTTTGTGTGCTTATGTGTTTTTGTATGTTTTTGGTGTGTTTTGAGTGTGTGTGTGTGTGTTTTTTTGTAATTTTGTGTGTTTTTGTGTTTTTTTAGTGGGGTTTTTGTGTTTTTTGTGTTTTTTTGTGTTTTTGTGTGTTATTATGTGTGATATTTGTAATTTTGTGTGTGTTTTATGTGTGTTTTTGTAGCTAATTTTTGTTTTGTTTTTGTGTGTTTCTATGTGTGTTTATGTGTGCTTTCATGTTTTCTCAATCTTTCATGAGATTTGTAATTCTGTGTTTGTTTTTGGTGTGTTTTATATGTGTTTTTGTAGCTATTTTTTGGTTTTGTTTTGTGTGTTTCTGTGTGTTTTTTGTATTTTTGTGTAAAAAACACACAGAAACAAACACATAAAAGCACACGCTTTTATGTGTGTTTTTGTACTTTTTGTGTGTTATGTGTGATACCTGTAATTTTGTGTGTGTTTGGTGTGTTGTTCAAAATGTTGATCCAGTAAGTCAAAATGAAACAAATAATAATCAGGTCATACAGGTGAGGTTGTGGTGAAAACATTGATACCAACACGTCATGGTGAAGAAGTCCAAAACCGATAAAAGAGCCCCAAACTAAAAGGGTTAAATAATTAGCAGTAGACTAACAGAAGCAGGTTTGTCCAATAAAACATGAACATGTTTACTCCACCCTCTGCTCCTCCACAGACTCTGACTCTTGCCAGAGACTATGCAGCCCAGCTGAACAAGTCTTTCCCAGAGATAGATGATAAAATGCTGCAGGAGAGGGACTGGCCCAGGGACATCTACGTGTTGGAGGGGAAAGACAACCAGATGACCGTTATTTTCATGCCACTCTTCAACAGAAACAACTGCAAAGGTTTGTGACACAGCAGCCTGTCTGTCTGACTGTCTGACTGTCTGTCTGTCTGTCTGTCTGACTGTCTGTCTGTCTGACTGGAGCCTGCTGCTATAAAGAGTAAAAGGTCTGAGTGCTGTCACCTCGTAGAACAGTAAACCTTTCTACAGTGCTAATGAGCAAAAGTTATAGGACTGTTTCCACTACAGTCCAGTTCCCAGAATGAGGATCTCACTCGCCGAAACGCCCCTAATCTGAATATGAGCCGTCCTAGAGGACTTTTGTCTGGACTTTTTTAGTCCCTGTAGTAGAGCAGAGTCTTTATTCTCCCCTGAAAACAGCCTGGTTGCTGATTGGATAGAACACTAAACAGGATGTGACATATTACTGGACGCCACAACAACACGCGCCATTTGTAAAGCAGTGTTGCCAACTTGGCGACTTTGTTGCTATATTTTGCCATTACTATTATTACTATATACTGTATGTACTATTATTATTATACCGGCCTTTATTATTATTATTATATATTATTATTATTATTATTATTATTATATATCATATTATTTTACTTATTTTTACTTTATTTATATTTTTCATTTTACTTTTATATTGTTATCTATTATTACATATTATATTATATATATTATATACTGTACTATTATTATTATTATTATTATTATTATTATATACCGTCTAGCATTGTTGCCTTCGTATCATATCACCAGTTTAATTATTACCATCATCCTACCAACTGATGTTCTTTTTTTTTAACTTCTTAAGTGTCCTTGTTCTATTCTGTTTTTTTTTTCTATTGTTGTTTTTATTTATTCTACCTCAGTATTTTATTCTATTGTATTTTATTGTACTTAATTACCGGACTGCTGTGACAACCGAATTTCCCTTCAGGGATGAATAAAGTAATCTATCTATCTATCTATCTATCTATCTATCTATCTATCTATCTATCTATCTATCTATCTATCTATCTATCTATCTATCTATCTATCTATCTATCTATCTATCTATCTATCTATCTATCTATCTATCTATCTATCTATCTATCTATCTATCTATCTATCTATCTATCTATCTATCTATCTAGCGACTTTTCAGAATCCCTTAGAGACTATTTTTCATAAAAGAGACAAATCCGGCGACTTTTTCTGGATCTAATTCACGATGTTTATGAGCGGAGACGCTGTGCATAATTAGCCATGCTGGTTTGTTTATAATCAGCGGACACAGTTGAGTCTCTCGTGTTTAATCCGTCGCGTCGATCTCAAACCAGGCGTCACCTCCAGAGTCTCTAAATCCCTCTGGGGACCTTTTTGTAATGGAGACACGCTGATATAGGGTCCTCACACTGTCAGAGCTCGGGCCGTCAATATTTGTGCTGATATTACAAAACAGGCTTTTAGCAAGTTGCCAAGAAAGGTAGCAGAAGCTTAAAACAGATCTTCTCTTTGCTGTAGATGCAGCGGAGGTGAAAGCTCGGATGGAGGAGTTCTCCACCTTCCAGCGTCCCTTCAGCCAGCAGAAGATCAACTTTGTGTTGGAGACGGCTAAAGCTAACATAAAGAACAACAAGCAGACTATAATGACGGAGGTATACAAGGCTTCTGTCCGCCGACACAGCAAGAGATGAGAAGGAACATCAGAATTACTAGAAAAAAACTTTCCGATCAAAAAATTCAAATTTACAAGAAAAAAATCAAAAATTTAAGAGAAAATAATACAAAATAATGATAAAAAAAATCAAAAATTTATGAGAAAAAGACAAATTTTCAAGGAAAAATCTAAAATTTATGGTAAAAAAACCTAAAAATTAATGAGATGAAAATCCCAAATTTAAGAGAAAAAAAATCTCCAATTTATGATCAAAAAATTTAAATTTACAAGAAAAAAAAATCACAAATTTAAGAGAAAAAAATCTCAAATTTATGATAAAAAAATTCAAATTTGTAAGATAAAAAGAAGACAAATCTCAGAAAAAAATCACAGATTTAAGAGAAAAAAATCTCATGAGTGTAAATGGATTTATCATCCTTTGTTACCAAGAAAATACATAAAATGACCAAAAAGAGACATAAAATTCCTCAAAAATACCAAAAAAAGGACGTAAAGTGACTAAAAAAAAGGACACAAAATGACCAAAAGAGTTAGGCCTCCTCTTGCATGAATTACTGCATTAATATGACATGGACTTCAGAAAACACAGTGGAGCCAGAATCATCAAAATTACAAGAAAAAATGAACAAATCTACGGGAAAAAAAATCTCAAATTTACAAGACAAAACAATCACAAATTTAAGAGAAAAAATACAAAATAATGATAAAAAAAATTCTAAAATTTATGAGAAAAAAATACCAATTTATGATTTCAAAAATTATCTAAAAACGAATGAGAAAAATAAAAATTTACGGGAAAAAAATCTCAAATTTATGATTAAAAAAATTCAAATTTGCAAGAAAAAAAGACAAATCTCAGAAAAAAATCACAAATATAAGAGAAAAAATCTCAAAAATATTCCTTTTTTAAAATTGATCTTATGTAATATTCCATATAATTCTTATATCATTTTCTGAGACACTGAGTTTAGTGTTTTCATTATCTCTAAGCCAGAATCATCAAAATTAGAAGAAAAACAGGCTTGAAATATTTCACTCTATGTGTAATGAATCTATATAATGTTTGAGTTTCACTTTCTGAAATAACCGAAATAACTGAAATAATATTCAAATTTTTTGAGATGAACCTGTAAATGTCATAGTGTGATGTTCAGTCTTGGTGGTTTTGATGACTGAAGCCAAAGCTAATGCTAGAGGTTGCACAACACCCACCGGCAACAGTTGCCTTGTTTTTATGAAACATTCACCACATTATATCTGTAACCATGATGTCACTGTATGTGAAATAAAACCAACCATCGTCCTGTTCATGTGTCAACCTCCGACATTAAGATACTCAGGAGTCCATCAAATTTGTTTCTTTTTACTTTTTTTTGTCTTTTGGAATTTTAATAAAATTCTTGAAATCATCGAACCGGCTCGCCTTGTTAGTGACCTGTCAATCAAAGGTAGCCCCGCCCCCAAATCATACCATTCTTTATCTTCTATTTTCCTCTAAATGGGGCCATTATTTACACTATTAACATCAGATTGTCTTGAAGAAGATTTTTTACTAGTGATCATAGTGTTGTCCTGAAAAACTTTTCTGAGGAAATAAATCAAGGGACAAGTTTTTGGTAATTTTGTGTTTTTTTTAATAATTTTGTCTTTAAAAAAAATATATTGTGTGTCTTTTTTTTGTAATTGTCTTTTTTTTTGGTCATTTAGTTTGTTTTAAGTAATTTAGTTGTTTTTTTCCGTCATTTTGTGTCTTTTTTTGTTCATTTTGTGTCTTTTTTGGGTAATTTTGTCTTTTTGTAAAAAACATTTCTGAGGTAATAAATCAGGTGACAAGTTTTTGGTAATTGTGTTTTTTTAATAATTTTGTCCTTTTCAAAAAATAATTGTCTTTTTTGGTAATTCTGTGTCTTTTTTGGTCATTTAGTTTGTATTAGTAATTTAGTTGTTTCCTTCCGTAATTTTGTGTCTTTTTTGGGTCATTTTGTGTCTTTCAAATAATTGTGTGTCTTTAGTAATTTTGTGTATTTTTTGGTCATTTTGTTTGTTTTTGAAGTAATTTAGTTGTTTTTTTCCATCATTTTGTGTCTTTTTAAAAATAATTGTGTCTTTTGGCCATTTTTTGTCTTTATTTTAAATAATTGTGTGTCGTTTTTGGTCATTTTGTGTCTTATTTTAAGTAATTTAGTGTCTTTTTTCTGTCCTTGTGATGCTGCCTCCAGCGGCCCCCAGGTAATTTGAGTTGTAGACTCCTGATCTGACCCATTTGTCTGGCCAGTTAAAAAACTTTAAAGCAGTTTTTCTCAGTTTTACTCTTTGTGTAGTTACTGCAGTTAATAATAATAATAAAGTTAGACTCTGTAGGGCAGTGTAGATAACGTGTATGTCGCCATGGTTACCATGCACAATAAAAATGCATCAATAAAAAACAGCCGAGAGACAATGATTGATACAAAAACTTTATTCTCACAATATCAAAATTGAGAGACCTACAGAGGTTTGTAGATTAAAAGGAATTAAGAGAGAAAACAATGTAAATATGGAGAGTGGTGGTGTGTTTTCCTCTGACGGTGTTAAATACCCACACACACAAACACAGGAGCAGAAAGGAGGTGAAGGAATACGTCATTTTGCATTTAATAATCCTGGCAGCAACAATTATACAAAAATCAAAAAAAAAAAAACAACACAAAGAACTTATGCACTGAAGGAATTTCTTGAATGATAAAACTGTTAAACTTCCAACATCTGCATATTAAAAAAGAGGGAAAAAGACACACTGGACTCCTTCCAGAGACTCTAAAACTAAACAGGGACAGTGTTCGTCATGGAAAAAGTACTAAGAGTGTTGAAGTGTGGCATGTAGAGAAAGAGAGAGAGATGAAGAGCAGGAGGAGGAGGAGGAGGAGTGGCCAGAGTCCTCCTCGCCCCCCGACACCTTCACAGTGAGTGTCAGCCTCCTGCAGGAGGAAACATCCAGCTGTTGACTCTCTGGGCTCTCACTTCGTCACCATGAAGATCTGCTGCTGTGAAGTGGAGCCAGAGACCCGACGCTCTGGTCCGGCTCCTCACAGGAAGTAGTCTGCTACCGGCTTCTTGGAGGGGATGCCTCGGGTCTCCTGCGGCGCCGCCTCGAAGATGATGAACTCCCGCTGTAGATGTTCATCCAGCTCCAAGATGGCCGCCACGTTCCCACATCTGACGGTCCAGAGAGAGACGGAGAAGATGGTTAATAAGTTTACATGCTACAGGAAATATGAGGTTTTCTATATCCGTGTATATATTTAGGCTGAGTATCGATACACGATATATATCCTGATATTTTTTATCACAAAGTGAGAGAAAATGTTCAGTCAAAGTCAAGGCAGCATTAATGGAGCCGCAATATTACAATTCACCATGGCAACAGCTAAAACAAATGGTTGAATCACCACAGAATTTACAATTAGACTGTCAAAATAAGATGCAAAAAAAAACAAACAATACAATAACCTTTATTCTCTGTTACAATAATTAATTAAAATGTGCAATGATTAAGATCAGTGTATATGATGGAAAAGAGGCATTAGAATCTGTGAGAGGTAGCAGTAGTTGGTGACTAGACTGACCTGTAGCAGTAGTTGGTGACTAGACTGACCTGTAGCAGTAGTGGGTGACTAGACTGACCTGTAGCAGTAGTTGGTGACTAGACTGACCTGTAGCAGTAGTTGGTGACTAGACTGACCTGTAGCAGTAGTGGGTGACTAGACTGACCTGTAGCAGTAGTTGGTGACTAGACTGACCTGTAGCAGTAGTTGGTGACTAGACTGACCTGTAGCAGTAGTTGGTGACTAGACTGACCTGTAGCAGTAGTTGGTGACTAGACTGACCTGTAGCAGTAGTTGGTGACTAGACTGACCTGTAGCAGTAGTGGGTGACTAGACTGACCTGTAGCAGTAGTGGGGGACTAGACTGACCTGTAGCAGTAGTTGGTGACTAGACTGACCTGTAGCAGTAGTTGGTGACTAGACTGACCTGTAGCAGTAGTTGGGTGACTAGACTGACCTGTAGCAGTAGTTGGTGACTAGACTGACCTGTAGCAGTAGTTGGGTGACTAGACTGACCTGTAGCAGTAGTGGGTGACTAGACTGACCTGTAGCAGTAGTTGGGTGACTAGACTGACCTGTAGCAGTAGTTGGGTGACTAGACTGACCTGTAGCAGTAGTTGGTGACTAGACTGACCTGTAGCAGTAGTTGGGTGACTAGACTGACCTGTAGCAGTAGTTGGGTGACTAGACTGACCTGTAGCAGTAGTGGGGGACTAGACTGACCTGTAGCAGTAGTGGGTGACTAGACTGACCTGTAGCAGTAGTTGGTGACTAGACTGACCTGTAGCAGTAGTGGGGGACTAGACTGACCTGTAGCAGTAGTTGGTGACTAGACTGACCTGTAGCAGTAGTGGGTGACTAGACTGACCTGTAGCAGTAGTTGGTGACTAGACTGACCTGTAGCAGTAGTTGGGTGACTAGACTGACCTGTAGCAGTAGTGGGTGACTAGACTGACCTGTAGCAGTAGTTGGTGACTAGACTGACCTGTAGCAGTAGTGGGTGACTAGACTGACCTGTAGCAGTAGTTGGGTGACTAGACTGACCTGTAGCAGTAGTTGGTGACTAGACTGACCTGTAGCAGTAGTGGGTGACTAGACTGACCTGTAGCAGTAGTGGGTGACTAGACTGACCTGTAGCAGTAGTTGGTGACTAGACTGACCTGTAGCAGTAGTTGGTGACTAGACTGACCTGTAGCAGTAGTTGGTGACTAGACTGACCTGTAGCAGTAGTGGGTGACTAGACTGACCTGTAGCAGTAGTTGGTGACTAGACTGACCTGTAGCAGTAGTGGGTGACTAGACTGACCTGTAGCAGTAGTGGGTGACTAGACTGACCTGTAGCAGTAGTTGGTGACTAGACTGACCTGTAGCAGTAGTTGGGTGACTAGACTGACCTGTAGCAGTAGTGGGTGACTAGACTGACCTGTAGCAGTAGTTGGTGACTAGACTGACCTGTAGCAGTAGTGGGTGACTAGACTGACCTGTAGCAGTAGTTGGGTGACTAGACTGACCTGTAGCAGTAGTTGGGTGTGACTAGACTGACCTGTAGCAGTAGTTGGTGACTAGACTGACCTGTAGCAGTAGTTGGTGACTAGACTGACCTGTAGCAGTAGTTGGTGACTAGACTGACCTGTAGCAGTAGTTGGGTGACTAGACTGACCTGTAGCAGTAGTGGGTGACTAGACTGACCTGTAGCAGTAGTGGGTGACTAGACTGACCTGTAGCAGTAGTGGGTGACTAGACTGACCTGTAGCAGTAGTGGGTGACTAGACTGACCTGTAGCAGTAGTGGGTGACTAGACTGACCTGTAGCAGTAGTTGGGTGACTAGACTGACCTGTAGCAGTAGTGGGTGACTAGACTGACCTGTAGCAGTAGTGGGTGACTAGACTGACCTGTAGCAGTAGTTGGTGACTAGACTGACCTGTAGCAGTAGTTGGTGACTAGACTGACCTGTAGCAGTAGTTGGTGACTAGACTGACCTGTAGCAGTAGTTGGGTGACTAGACTGACCTGTAGCAGTAGTGGGGGACTAGACTGACCTGTAGCAGTAGTTGGTGACAAGACTGACCTGTAGCAGTAGTTGGTGACTAGACTGACCTGTAGCAGTAGTGGGGGACTAGACTGACCTGTAGCAGTAGTGGGGGACTAGACTGACCTGTAGCAGTAGTGGGTGACTAGACTGACCTGTAGCAGTAGTTGGGTGACTAGACTGACCTGTAGCAGTAGTTGGTGACTAGACTGACCTGTAGCAGTAGTTGGTGACTAGACTGACCTGTAGCAGTAGTTGGTGACTAGACTGACCTGTAGCAGTAGTTGGTGACTAGACTGACCTGTAGCAGTAGTGGGTGACTAGACTGACCTGTAGCAGTAGTTGGTGTGACTAGACTGACCTGTAGCAGTAGTTGGTGTGACTAGACTGACCTGTAGCAGTAGTTGGGTGTGACTAGACTGACCTGTAGCAGTAGTTGGTGACTAGACTGACCTGTAGCAGTAGTTGGTGACTAGACTGACCTGTAGCAGTAGTGGGTGACTAGACTGACCTGTAGCAGTAGTGGGTGACTAGACTGACCTGTAGCAGTAGTGGGTGACTAGACTGACCTGTAGCAGTAGTGGGTGACTAGACTGACCTGTAGCAGTAGTGGGTGACTAGACTGACCTGTAGCAGTAGTTGGGTGACTAGACTGACCTGTAGCAGTAGTGGGTGACTAGACTGACCTGTAGCAGTAGTGGGTGACTAGACTGACCTGTAGCAGTAGTTGGTGACTAGACTGACCTGTAGCAGTAGTTGGTGACTAGACTGACCTGTAGCAGTAGTTGGTGACTAGACTGACCTGTAGCAGTAGTTGGGTGACTAGACTGACCTGTAGCAGTAGTGGGGGACTAGACTGACCTGTAGCAGTAGTTGGTGACAAGACTGACCTGTAGCAGTAGTTGGTGACTAGACTGACCTGTAGCAGTAGTGGGGGACTAGACTGACCTGTAGCAGTAGTGGGGGACTAGACTGACCTGTAGCAGTAGTGGGTGACTAGACTGACCTGTAGCAGTAGTTGGGTGACTAGACTGACCTGTAGCAGTAGTTGGTGACTAGACTGACCTGTAGCAGTAGTTGGTGACTAGACTGACCTGTAGCAGTAGTTGGTGACTAGACTGACCTGTAGCAGTAGTTGGTGACTAGACTGACCTGTAGCAGTAGTGGGTGACTAGACTGACCTGTAGCAGTAGTTGGTGTGACTAGACTGACCTGTAGCAGTAGTTGGTGTGACTAGACTGACCTGTAGCAGTAGTTGGGTGACTAGACTGACCTGTAGCAGTAGTGGGTGACTAGACTGACCTGTAGCAGTAGTTGGTGACTAGACTGACCTGTAGCAGTAGTGGGTGACTAGACTGACCTGTAGCAGTAGTTGGTGACTAGACTGACCTGTAGCAGTAGTGGGTGACTAGACTGACCTGTAGCAGTAGTTGGTGACTAGACTGACCTGTAGCAGTAGTGGGTGACTAGACTGACCTGTAGCAGTAGTTGGTGACTAGACTGACCTGTAGCAGTAGTGGGTGACTAGACTGACCTGTAGCAGTAGTTGGTGACTAGACTGACCTGTAGCAGTAGTGGGTGACTAGACTGACCTGTAGCAGTAGTGGGTGACTAGACTGACCTGTAGCAGTAGTGGGTGACTAGACTGACCTGTAGCAGTAGTGGGTGACTAGACTGACCTGTAGCAGTAGTGGGTGACTAGACTGACCTGTAGCAGTAGTTGGTGACTAGACTGACCTGTAGCAGTAGTTGGGTGACTAGACTGACCTGTAGCAGTAGTGGGTGACTAGACTGACCTGTAGCAGTAGTGGGTGACTAGACTGACCTGTAGCAGTAGTGGGTGACTAGACTGACCTGTAGCAGTAGTTGGGTGGTGACTAGACTGACCTGTAGCAGTAGTTGGTGACTAGACTGACCTGTAGCAGTAGTTGGTGACTAGACTGACCTGTAGCAGTAGTTGGGTGGTGACTAGACTGACCTGTAGCAGTAGTTGGTGACTAGACTGACCTGTAGCAGTAGTGGGTGACTAGACTGACCTGTAGCAGTAGTGGGTGACTAGACTGACCTGTAGCAGTAGTTGGGTGCGGACCAGACGGTGAGCACGGTCTCGTTGAAGTGCCACTTGTATCCCTCCATGACCAGCTGGTGAGCTCTACAGATCATGTGGATGTCGTTGGCGGCGTTGAACTGAGCCACGACATCACTACCAAACAGGTAGCCGGCTCCCCGGGGACTCACCCCCCACCCCGTGGTGTCTGAGGAGACAATCACAGGTGAGTCAGGTTAGACACTGATGGAAACAACAGGCTTTAACCCTCGAGGCACCTTAGGGACCAATCACATACATTCAGCTAATTTCATGTTTTTGATTCTCAATATATCGGTCAGTTTAAAGGAACACTCCACTGTTTTTTCATATTAAAACATGTTATTCGGTCAAGTAAGACGAGTTGATACAGACCTCTTGCGTCTCAATGCGTGCACTCAATCGCCCTGGCGCGCGGCGCCACTTGGCTAGCACTTAGCTTAGCCCAGTTCATTCATTAGGATCCAAACAGATGGACAGTTAGAAGCGACCAAACTCCTCCACGTTTTCCCTATTTAAATACAGCTACACAAGTAGTTAAACGACCAAGTATGGCCACACAAAATAAAACGTGGCGCTTTTCTAAGCGGATAAAAAGGAGAACTATAATGTATGGCAGAATAGCACTTGGGAGCACTTCGACTCGGCGCAGTAATATCATCACTCCTGAGGGGAGAAGATTTTTCAGGAGTGATGGTATTACTGCGCTGTCCATCTGTTTGGATCCTAATGAATGAACTGGGCTAAGCTAAGTGCTAGCCAAGTGGCGCCGCGCGCCAGGGCGATTGAGTGCACGCATTGAGACGCAAGAGGTCTGTATCAACTCGTCTTACTTGACCGAATAACATGTTTTAATATGAAAAAACGGTGGAGTGTTCCTTTAACCCATTTAGTCCTAAAACGGCTGTAAAACCTCTGGTTGGTGATTTTGAAATCAGCCCCTAAAACCTGAAGTTTCTCTGTAAATTCAACAGAAGTGTCAACTCTTCCTACTAAATAATAAACAGATAGAAATGAAATTCAAAGAGTATTTTAGAGCTTATAGCTGTTATATCTGAGCTCCCTCCGCTATAGTCGTCTTCACCATGACTTATAAGGTCTGGAAAAGTCCCATGATGCATTGTGACACTCCCACATGTATTCTGATGCATTTCATTGGCCAAGAGACCGAAAATAGGTGGAAAAAACCTACAAATACTACAAAACGACATATCCGATTCCCCTGCTTTAATGGTAGAATAACACAACAGCGCCCCAACAGGTTTTAATGGTAGAAATGCCGTAATGCTTTCCCGCCTTAAATGGGTTAAAGGCTAATTGTATGAAACTTGGCCAGGATTTGTTTTTTTATTATAATTTTAAAAAAACTAAAATTCCTCTTTTGCAAGGTGTATAGAATAGGAGATACACATAACACTCACACTTTGACCCTTAAGGCCTGTTTTGGTCCCATTGACTCCCATTATAAACACATATTTTTGATACACTGTAATCCTTAATATATATACATGATATAATGCTTTTCCCATGAATGCCTAATAAATCTAAGCCCCTCCCTTCAAAATACATGGACAATAGGTTTTAGGTGTGATGACCCCCTCCAACCACCAGGGGCAGCAGAGATAAATCACACACAGTTTCAATGGTTCTCTTAAAAACTAAAATGTTCTTGGTGTGTTGGGATTCATATAGAGGAGTTATCAATTATTGACCTAGCCAAGGCTGTAATAATCTCACCCCAAATATTCCACTTTATTCCACCTTATTTTTGAAAACATTGCATATTTTGTGTTTTTGCCCTTCAGAAAATCAGGGGTTCTTATGAAAAATAAAAACATTTTTATATCCATGTTAGGTCAGAAGCTGCTAAAAGGTTTGATGTGGTGAAAGTGAAAAAAAATATTTATATGTCACATTTTTATGCCATTTAGGGACCTTAAGGTGTAAAGTGTGAGGTGATTTCAAAGAGGCCTCGAGGGTTAAAGGTCAACAGAACGCTCTGATACCTTCAGGGTCTGACCACAGCAGGTCACACATGGGGCCGTCATGAGGAACTTCCTGTTTCCTGTCGATGGTCCTGATCTGGTCCAGAGTCTGGATGGAGGGCGACAAGCCGCCGTGCACACAGAAGATCTGGAGGAGCAAACAGAGACGTTACTCAACCAGCTAGTACACTGTAAAAAAACTGTTGTTTTTATGGTAAAAACCAGCAGAACTTTACCGTAATAAATACGGTGCACCTTTTTCTAATATTACGGTAAAATGATATTAGCACTGTCGATTTCATGTTTAAGATTGACATTTTATTCCATATTTTAGCGTGAAAAATAATGTTTTTCCATCAAAAGAAACGCTGTTCTGCTATATAACTGACAAGAAAATACTTTATAAATGCTGCATAAATTAAAGATTTTACCATTAAATATTACAGTACATTTCTGTTAGAGATATGGTGTTTAGTACATTTAACAGTGATTATACCCCCCCCCCCCACACACACACACTACAGTATATTACCAGTGTATTTCATAGTGGAGTAATGTTTTTTTTTCAAAAACACTAAAAAAATCCTGTTTTGTCTGACATAAACATTTAGAGTGTTTCATTGTTGCTGAAACTGAATTAACTCATTTATCATTTTACGTCTTTTACTGTCGTGGTTCAGCAGTTTTTCCACTGTAAAATCTACAGACATTTTTTACAGTGTAAAAACCAGATCAAACAGTAAATCTAAAGGTCTAAAACCAGATCAAACAGTAAATCTAAAGGTCTAAAACCAGATCAAACAGTAAATCTAAAGGTCTAAAACCAGATCAAACAGTAAATCTAAAGGTCTAAAAACCAGATCAAACAGTAAATCTAAAGGTCTAAAACCAGATCAAACAGTAAATCTAAAGGTCTAAAACCAGATCAAACAGTAAATCTAAAGGTCTAAAACCAGATCAAAGAGTAAATCTAAAGGTCTAAAACCAGATCAAACAGTAAATCTAAAGGTCTAAAACCAGATCAAACAGTAAATCTAAAGGTCTAAAACCAGATCAAACAGTAAATCTAAAGGTCTAAAACCAGATCAAACAGTAAATCTAAAGGTCTAAAACCAGATCAAACAGTAAATCTAAAGGTCTAAAACCAGATCAAACAGTAAATCTAAAGGTCTAAAACCAGATCAAACAGTAAATCTAAAGGTCTAAAACCAGATCAAACAGTAAATCTAAAGGTCTAAAACCAGATCAAACAGTAAATCTAAAGGTCTAAAACCAGATCAAACAGTAAATCTAAAGGTCTAAAACCAGATCAAACAGTAAATCTGAGGGAAATGATCTTGCTGCATGGACAGATAATTTACCTTGACAAGATTTATTAAATTAAGATTTTTAAATCTAGAAATAAGCATGTTGAACACTTAGAATAAGTTAATAATTAACTCCTACTCTACCCCCCTATGGAGAGGCTAGAGTGGAGAGGACGTCCCATCTTGGTTTAGCAGTTTTTCATTGTAAAATCTACAGACATTTTTTACAGTGTACTACCAGCTAGAGTAGCAACACCTCCACACAAACATTAGAATCTCTGTGAATTAAGTGTTTTAAATTAAATAAAATGTAAAAGAAAACACTGGATAATGTGTCTTACCTTCCCATCAATGATAGCAGAGAGAGACAGGTAGTCAAAGATCTCGGTGCAGTACCTCCAGACTGTGACTGAACCGTATTTGCGGAGACATTCGTCGTAGAAGCCGTAAACCTGCGTGATCTGACGGGACTCGTGGTTCCCCCGGATCAACGTTATCCTGTCTGGATAACGCACCTGAGGAGCAGAGAGATGAAGACCAGAGGGACTTTATCAGCCTTCTGTGTGTCCTTCAAGCTTCAGTAATAAAGGGATTGGTCTCTTGGTACCTTAAGAGCTAGCAGAAGGAGGAAGGTCTCCACACTGTAGAAGCCTCGGTCCACAAAGTCTCCCATGAAGAGATAATTTGTCTCTGGGACGTCACCACCAACCTGGAGAATTAAAATAAGACGTTAACAGTCACATACTCTATCTAAGTTTTTATGTTCTATATCTTTGCAATAAATACATTTCATCATTCAGTATTGCAGGTTTTCCTCAAATAACTTGTTTTTGATCATCATACATCCTAATTTTTAGTTTTCTTTTCTTACTTTTTGAATAAAACCATTTTTTTTATCACTACTCTTCTAATGCACGAGGTGATTTCTGACCCATGTTGGTCATTAGAAGGTGTTTATATGTTGTCACCAATTTAAAACCTGACAAAGAAGACACAAATATTAACTCTCCTAGTTTGTTAAATTGGTGTTTTTTCCAATGTAAATTATTATTTGGTGCCTCTAATTGGTCTCAGATGTTAAAATAAGTGATTTTCCAATGTAACCTGGTGGTTCTAACAACTCTTTTAACCCTCTGGAGTCTCCAAAAGCTCCAAATCATGACTTCTTCATCACATCCAGACTAGAAAACAAAGCAGCGTGATTCTTTATTGAGCATGATAGTGTTTTGATAATAAAAAAAAAAGATTTTATGTTGGACTAAAGGACTAAAAAAAGACACAAAATGACTAAAAAAAAAGACACAAAATGACTAAAAAAAGACACAAAATGACTAAAAAAAAAGACACAAAATGACTAAAAAAAGACACAAAATGACTAAAAAAAAAGACACAAAATGACTAAAAAAAAGACACAAAATGGCAAAAAAAAGACACTGACTAAAAAAAAAAGACACAAAATGACTAAAAAAAAAAGACAAAATGGCAAAAAAAAGACAATGACTAAAAAAAAGACACAAAATGGCAAAAAAAGACACAAAATGACTAAAAAGACACAAAATGGCAAAAAAAAGACACAAAATGACTAAAAAAAGACATAAATGACCAAAAAAGACACAAAATGACTTACAAAGACATGAAAAGGATTCAAAAATGGACAAAATAGCCCTATCAGAGTCCATATAGTTAAAGTTAAACCTTCAAAATAAGACAAACATAGTTACACATATACTCACATTGTTCATTCAGTGAATCACTTTTTGTATCACTACTCTTCTAATGAACAAGGTCATTTTAGACCCATGTGTGTAAACTTGATGTAATAATACAAAAACTATTTTACTTCATAAAGTATGAAAGGAAATAAGGATATAATGATGTGTGAATCTCCTCCCACTTTGTTCTGCGACACCAGACTGCACTATGATCGGGAACAAATATCACTTTGATTTCCCTACGGTGAAAAGCCGGCACAGATCTTTCCAGCAAGAAAGCGGGACGGCACTATGAAAGGACCTACAGACTATGTACCGTATTTTCCGGACTATAAGTTGCACCAGCCATAAAATGCATAATAAAGAAGGAAAAAACATATATAAGTCGCACTGGAGTATAAGTCGCATTTTTGGGGGAAATTTATTTGATAAAATCCAACACCAAGAACAGACATGTCATCTTGAAAGGCAATTTAAAATAGAATAGAGGCAACAACAGGCTGAATAATTGTACGGTATGCTTACGTTACATGACACAACTGAGAACGTGCCTGGTATGTTAACATAACATATTAAGAGTTATTCAGATAACTATAGCATAAATAACATGCTAAGAAGTTTACCAAACCATCCGTGTCACTCCAAATAACTAAAATCCAATGAAATCTTCATCCTCGGTGTCACTTTTAAACAACTCCACTAACTCCGGAGGTAGAAGATGCGGCGCTTCTTCTTCTACGTCGCTTATGTCAGACTCATCCTCATACTCGGCCTAGAGCGCCCTCTGGCGGTTTAGTGTGAAAATAACATGTGAAATGATATACCGGTAATAATGTGTTAATAATTTCACACATAAGTCGCTCCAGAGTATAAGTCGCACCCCCGGCCAAACTATGAAAAAAACTGAGACTTATAGTCCGGAAAATACGGTAAGTAGTGGTCAGTGTGTAAGAGAAGAGAAAAGAAACTTACTCTAAAGAGCTCCTTCAAGTCATAGAACTGACCATGTATATCACCACACACCTATGATGAAACACAACAACATTATTAGCACATTAATATACTCTGAGTCTAATTGTAAGGAGCCAAAGGAAACTGGTTCTTACTGTGACAGGAGAGTCCACTCTCTGGACGTTGCTTTCTTCAACCAGAATCTCTCTGAATAGAAATACAGAAATATCATTAGTCAACTTCCTCATTTTAAACATTTTCACAAGAAAAAATATAAACAACCAATCAAATACATCAACAGGTTTGTGGGTGATTCTCATGAAGATTATAAGGACATACTTTATTAAACTAAATATATTTCACCTTTATATGAATTAACAATAAAGCCATAATGACGCACAATTCATTGTTTGATGTTAAAATAATATTTTCTATATATTTAAACATATTTTAGATTCACAAACTCATGGTTTCCCCCACACTTATATACAATAAATATTTAATACACTTTATAAAAATAAATAATTTGTTTAAAAATGTATAATTTAACAGAATATAATCAAACATAATGGTTTTAAACAATGTATGAAGAACAAAATCTGAAGGAAAATTGATGAGAAAAAGTGGTTAAATGTTACGGTAATTATAGAATTATTTGAATTAAAATATGTGTGAATTTTAATAAAATACATGTTGGTGATATCAGCTACCCTTGAGCATATTTAAGTGCTTGTTACGTAATGAATGTTGGTCACAGTGTTTCTAAAAATGTCAGAAAATACCTTAAAATGATTTAAATAGAATATAATTCATATTAAACAGTGACTTTAGATTGTTTATGTTATAAAGGGTCAAAGACAATATGGATTCATGCTCTTCGATTGTTGCTATAATCTGCACCATGTTCATGAGAATCACCCATGTAAAGCATCCCTCTTTCAGTATAAACTAGGGGTCTCAAACTCTAATTACCTGGAGCCCCTGGAGGCAGTATCAAAATGACCAAAAAAAGAAACACAAAATTAATTTTAAAAAATCCCCAAAATACAGAAAAAAGCTAAATTACTTAAAAAATACACAAAATTACTAAAAAAGACACAAAATTACAAAAAAAGACAAAATACAGAAAAAAACTAAATTACTTAAAAAAGAACCAAAATGACCAAAAAAAGACACAAATTGATTAAGAAAAAGACACAAATTGATAATAAAAAGACAAAAATTGATAAGACACAAAATTATTAAAAAAAGACAAAATTACAAAAAAAGACAAATTGACTGAAAAAACACTAATTTACTTTAAAAAAGAAACAAAATTATTAAAAAAAAAGACAAATTTACAAAAAGACAAAATCACAAAAAAAAGACACAAAATGACTGAAAAAACTAATTTACTTAAAAAAGACACAAAAGTACCAAAAACAGTAATTAAAGGGACCTTCCACACACAACACGGTAAAGTGCCATTCATATAAAACTCACAAAAAACTTTCATTTTAAACTTTCATATCAAGGTGGGGGCCACAAAATATCGTCACGAGGGCCACGATTGGCCCGCGGGCCTGCAGTTTGAGCCCCCTGGTGTAAACAATGACTATGTAGTAAATATTTACTGGGTTACCTGGCTTTGGCACACAGGGCCTTGACTTCGTTTTCTTTAATGAGCTCACAGCGTCTGAGCTGCTCTATCTGTCGGTCCAGGTCACTGATGTCCCCCATTGTGACACACATAGGGAGAGCTGCTCACACACACACACACACACACACACACTCACTCACACACACACTCCGCCGCTCAAACACCGGCTCAGTCACAACAACACACTCCTGCCTGGAAACACACTTGGTCCGTCAGCCTCTTGATATGAAAACGTCCACAGTGACCAACTGGAATGAGAAAGACAAGAAATAACAGTTTATTGGTAATCAGCTTTACATTAGAGGACATCTCAAAGTGCTACAGGTTAAAAAAGAAACAAAATGACCAAAAAAGACACAAAATGATTCAAAAGGACAAAAAATTACCAAAAAACACACAAAATGACTGAAAAAACACTAATTTAATTAAAAACGAAACAAAATGACCAAAAAAAGACACAAAATGATTAAAAAAAGACAAAATTATTTTTAAAAAAGACAAAATTTAAAAAAATTCACAAAATCACCAAAAGAAGTAATCAAAGGGACCTTCCACACAAAAAAGAAAGTAGAGGTCGATCGATATTAATATCGGGCCGATATTTGCGTTTTTTATTTGTATCAGCATCGGCTGATACGTGCGTGTGTTTTCCGATCAACAAGGTTCGTACACTTTTTTTTAAGTGGTCAAATTCAAGCACTTTTCCAGGACATTTAAGGTCCATTTTCAAGCTTTTCCAGGACCAACAGCGGTTGTAAGCTGCATGTTTTAGATGAGTACTTACTAGGGTTGTCAAAAGTATCAATACTCACAAAACACACAAAACACTATCGATACTAAAACGTTGTATCCGGATATGATACTCATTTTCAAAAGTATCAATAACCCCCATGCACAGCATACAACCTCTAAATATTGTTCTAATTCTTATTGTTTATTGTATTTATTTATTGTTTGCACTACCTCAGACCTGAAGCTTGTTATCATAGTTGCAGTTTCTTTTTGCACAACTGTTTTTATTATAAATATTTAACCTGTGGTTCTGTTCATTTTTACATGTTGCATTTTTCTTGTTAATAAAAATATTTCTGTTAAATTTTGGGGTGTTTGTTTTTATCCTGGTGGTGTCGAAAACGGTATCGAGTATTGAATATTTTCCTGAGTATCGATATACAGTTGAACATTTTAGTATGGTGACAGCCCTAATTATTACATGCTAAAAGGGGTAATTTCACTCAACCATACCGGCAGCGATGGTTTTACACTTTTAACAACCAAAAGTACAGTTTGCTAATCTCAATATTCAATTTATTATTTTTTTCATTGAACATGTGATTATCTATGGTCAGATTGCAAGAGAAATACAGGAAGAATTTCAAGCACTTTATCCAAAATCCAAACACTTTTTAAACCTTGAAAATACAACATTAATATTTAAGCATTTCCAAGGATTTCAAGCATCCATATGAACCGTGAATCAATCAGCCCAGTTCACTGAGCTAACAGCAGGCGAGGCTCGGTGCAATATCTGCCGTTCTCTGGTGAGCTGCTGCAGAAACCAGAAAAAAAGAAAAACATCAAATATAAAAAGAGTCTGCATCTCTGTCTGTCTTTAAAAAGAGATGAAAACTAAAACTACTGTCCAGATACGTGGAGCTCAGCCTGGTGGCTGGGTTTGGTTTTATTGTACCAGAGTCTCATGTGTTTGTCATTGTGTTTAAACTTTAGATTTATGTACTTATTACTTTTGGGGTTAGGTATAGGAATCAGGTAGGAATAGGAATTATTATTTTCATAATATATTGTATTATTATTTTGATGTTCTGGCCCCCGTTTGATAACTTTCGGGGTTACCCTTTTTACAAGATCATGTTTTGATGTATATTATGATTTGAATTTTTAATTTGGATTTTAAAATGATTTGTAAACAAATAAATGAAATGAAAAATATGTGGATCATCTGAGGCGCCACCACCTCGAGGCCTAGAACAACATACACATCGTTTCTATCCAACTGTTAATATGTTTGGTTTGTTTTGTTAATAAATGTTTCTTTTTTGTTTAAATTGAGACTTGTGTAACATTTGTCAAAAAAAAAAAAATCGGCAGCACATATCAGGGATCGGTTAAGATTGATGACTAAATAATCAGCATCGGTCTTATCTGTCGACCACTAGTTAAAAACCTAACAGTCTAATTAAAAAAAGGAAAAACAGCTAAAAACAGAAGAAAAAGTATACATATATACATACACAAGCTAAAGAACATCTGAACGGGAGGAACCAAAGGAAAGTTTTTAGTCCTTTTTTAAAAGTTTCTATGGACTGTGGTGCCTTCAGGGACCAACGTTATATATGTTTAACTCTTTGATGCACAACATGGGTCTAAAGTGACCCCACTCAGTGTTTATTATCTAGATCAGGGATGGGCACCTTAAATGCTGCAGGGCCTCAGTTTATCATGTTCACTACCACAGGGCCACATATAGGAGCATCACTAACCAGATATGATGAAACTGACATTTAAATATGTTTACAGTGCAGTAACTTAACATATTTCATGCTCTAATGCATGTTTAACAGTATTAATAGGAATACAAAAGGTTTGAAGCAAATAAAAAATAACCACTTACTGTGATTTCTTTGTTTTCAGTGCAAGAACAGCAGACCAACATTAATTACAAGAATTTTTAATTTTGTGCATTTTTACACTGCACTTTTAAGATTTCATGCTCAAATGCACTTCAAGCGAGGGCCGTAGCGGCTAAATATGCTCAATTTAAAACAACTTCACCTAAAAGCAAATAACAGTGCTGCTTTATGATACCTTAAAAATAATACAATAAATTCAGAATATAAAAATGTAAAACTTTCATGAGCCCCCCTTAAAAGGTAAATAGGTAAAAATAATGCTTAAATATCAAATTAATAGTAAACAGGATTGAATGCACCACCTTGATCTTTATATGAACATATATATATATATATATATATATATATATATATATATATATATATGTTTAATAAGGTGAACCATGTTTGGTGTTTCCGTTTGTTAGCTTGATGTTGAGCTGCTAACTAGCGTTCAGAGAATAAGGATAATATATTCTGAACAACAGGAAACCTGATTTGTTGTTATTGTTTATTTATAAAGACTAGAAATAAACAAAACACCGGAGAAATGTGACGTTAACCGGTGAAGAATGTGAGGCCTAGAGTCAGCTAGGCTAGCATTAGCATGTTAGCTTACGTCACTGATAACCACGTCTGAGAACACATTTTTGAGATAAATTAACCAAAAGTTAGTTTGTTAATTACCCTGAATGTTGTCACTAATATTTACAAACTGATACTGAATAACCTCACAGCACATGTGTGATGAAATAAGGCTCGTATTAGCTGGAGAAATGCTAGATAGCTTCTAGTTAGCTGCTAAGCTAACGGCTAGCTGCTAAGCTAACGGCTAGCCGCTAAGCTAACGGCTAGCGGAACACTGGTGACGCGCTTCGAGGCTAATTTCTAGCTAGCGTTGCTAACACGTTTAAATGAGGACACAAAGCCGCTAAACTGGACAGAATGAGAGTGGAAGTAGTTACCGTCAGGTGAGAGATATCAGAGCCGTGGCAGAGACTCAGGTACGGGTCATTCCTCCGTCCACCGGCTCCTCTTCTCCCCGGTGAGTCCGGTCCGCCTCGGTGCTTCACTGCTCCGGTTGGTTCACTCACACCAAGGGCTACTTCCGGCGTCGGGAGCGCGCAAAGTTTCCAGTTCACGTCACGATGATATATACAGGTCAGGTACATCTCAATACATTAGAGCAAATTAAAAAAATAAAATAAAAATACTAATACAAATAAAAACACAAAACAAAACAAAAAGGTCAGGTACATCTCAATACATTAGAGCAAATTAAAAAATAAATAAATAAATAAAAAGGAATAAAAATAAAAACACAAAACAAAACAAAAAAGGTCAGGTACATCTCAACACATTAGAGCAAATAAAATAAAAAAAATAAAATAAAAAGGAATAAAAATAAAAACACAAAACAAAACAAAAAAGGTCAGGTACATCTCAACACATTAGAGCAAATAAAATTAAAAAAATAAAATAAAAAGGAATAAAAATAAAAACACAAAACAAAACAAAAAAGGTCAGGTACATTTCAATACATTAGAGCAAATAAAATAAAAAAAATAAAATAAAAAGGAATAAAAATAAAAACACAAAACAAAACAAAAAAGGTCAGGTACATCTCAACACATTAGAGCAAATAAAATAAAAAAAATAAAATAAAAAGGAATAAAAATAAAAACACAAAACAAAACAAAAAAGGTCAGGTACATCTCAACACATTAGAGCAAATTTAAAAAATAAAATAAAAATACTAATAAAAATAAAAACACAAAACAAAACAAAAAATAAAAAAAATATTACAGCAGCGGTTCTCAGTGGGGGTACGTGAGACTTACATTTAAAGAGTAGCATCCCTGCAAAAATAATTAAAAAATAATTATTTAATAAATCTTTTTGGAAAATATAAGTATATTAAAAGTTTGTATATAAGTATAAAAATAAGTTCTTAAAATGTTTTTTTTTTCACCTCACACTCCAACCCACCAATTAATTTGAAAGCCATAGATATACTTTTATATTATAGCAATAAAGATTCAACACTTAAATAATCTGATTATTCTAGTGGCGAAATTCCAGGGATTCCCAAAGTATGGTGCGTGGACCCCTGGGGGTGCGTGAGGTGCTGCTAGGGGGTGCGCGAGATGAAAAATGTAATGGTGGTCTGATAATGACACAATTACATTTTTTTCCCCCCTCACAATAAAGACGTGTTATTAATTAATTAATAAATACAGGCTATTCCATTTTGTGTCATTTTTTGTTCATTTTTGCATGTATTTTTTGGTTGTTTGGTAATTTTTACATGTATTTTTGGTCAATTTGTGTCTATTTTGATAATTTTGTGTCATCTTTGGTCATTTTTGCATCTGTTTTTGCTTGTTTTTGATCTTATAATGAAGCGTAGAAGAAGTTATCTTCTTGTTCTTGTATCATTTTTCCAGCCTGTGTTATGATGACGGGGTTGTGTTCACTCCACGCTCATTTAAATTTGCTGCAATTTTTGTTCAACGCAGCTCAAAATATTATAACATTTTCCCAACTGATCTGCTTTCTGCCTCTGATCCTGAGCCTGTCATCATCCTCCACCTTTAATATGGCTATAAAAACTCTTATTGCATTTTGGGTTTTTTGAAGGTGTGGGGGATTGGGGGGGGTCAACCCGGTTGGGACATAGAAGGGGGTGCACGGCTGAAAAACGTTTGGGAACCGCTGCATTAGAGCAAATAAAATAAAAAGGAATAAAAATAAAAACACAAAACAAAACAAAAAATAAAAAAAATATTACAGCAGCGGTTCTCAGTGGGGGTACGTGAGACTTACATTTAAAGATTAGCATCCCTGCAAAAATAATAAAAAAATAATTATTTAATAAATCTTTTTGGAAAATATAAGTATAAGTTCTTAAAATGTTTTTTTTCACCTCACACTCCAACCCACCAATTCATTTGAAAGCCATATATATACTTTTATATTATAGCAATAAAGACATGAAAATTCAACACTTAATTAATCTGATTATTCTAGTGGCGAAATTCCACATACACAAAGCCAAATTTTCCAAAGATCGACCTTTCTTTCCTGCTTTTGAAAGTGAATTCAATAACTACCTTGAATGTATGAAAACAATTGATAATAAGAAATGTATACATACTGTTAACATAATTCAAGAAATATTTGGAGAAATGTAATATAACATGCCTTTTTATGTTTTCCCTCCTTCCCTTTTAATGTAATTATTTTTATTATTCTGTTTAATTTACACCTGTACTGACTTATGCACTTTATTCACTTTGTCTCATATTTATTTATTTTCTCATTTTGTGATGCCAGACTTTGTTTGTTCTATCCGACATTAATGTTCTGACTGTAATTGGAGCTTCTCAATAAAGTTAATATATATATATATATATATATATATATATATACATTAGAGCAGTGGTTCTCAAATGGGGGTACGTGATATTTTAAAATGTACATTTAAAAGGTAGCATCCATGCAAAAATCCTTTAAAAATAATGATTTAATAAATCTTTTAGGAAAATATAAGGATAAGTTCATAAAATGATTTTTTTTTTATTCTTTTTTTTTTTTTTTTTTTAGCAATTTCTGCTTTTATTTAAAATTAAGTGAATTATTTCTTTTTGAGAACACATCTTTACTATGATCCCAAAAGACGACACAATATGTTGTTCATTATTTTGATGTGAACAAATCTTTATTTATAATTAAGTTATTTATTAATTTCTTCTTTTTTTTCTAAATAGTTCAAGAATAGTTCAATTTTCTTGATTATGTTGTGTCTCTTTTGGTAATTTTGTGTCTTTTTTGGTCAATTTACATCATTTTTTTTGTAATTTTATGTATTTCCTTGGTATTTTGTATCTCTTTTGGTCATTTTATGTACGGTATTTTCTTGGTAACAAAGGACGATAAATCCATTTACACCCAGTCATTTTATAGATTACAGGTACATCTCAAAAATGTAGAATGTGATGAAAAAGTTCTATATTTTTTGTCAATCATTTCAGAAAGTGAAACTCATACATTATATAGATTCATTACACATAGAGTGAAATATTTCAAGCCTGTTTTTCTTCTAATTTTGATGATTCTGGCTTAGAGAGAATGAAAACACAAAACTCAGTGTCTCAGAAAAATAGAATATTGTGAAGAAGTTTAATTTTTTTTTTTTTTGCATTTTTCTCATGAATCTTTCGATTTTTGTTATCATAAATTTGTATTTTTTGTCTTCAATTTTTGATTTTTTTTCTGGTAAATTTATGATTTTTTTCTGGTACATTTATGATTTTTTTCTCATAAATTTGTCATTTTTTTCCTTGTAAATTTGTCTTTTTCACGTCAATTTTTGATTTTTTTTTTTAATCCTAATTTTGTATTTTTTCCTATTAAATTTGTCATTTTTTTCTCTTGTAAATTTGAAATTTTTTCTCATAAATTTGTTAGTTTTTTCTTATAATTTTGATGATTCTGGCTTAGAGATAATGAAAACACAAAACTCAGTGTCTCAGTATAAAATGAGAATATTGTGAGGAAGTTTGAGATTTTTTTTCTCGTGAATTTCTAGATTTTTTTTAATCATAAATTTGTATTTTTTGTCTTAAAGTTTTGATTTTTTTTTCTCTTAAATTTGTGATTTTTTTCTCACATCATTTGTGTTTTTTTCTCACATAATTTGTGATTTTTTTTCTCATTAATTTTTAGATTTTTTTAAATCATAAATTTGTATTTTTTTGTCTCAAAGTTTTGATTTTTTTTCTTATAAATTTGTGGTTTTTTTCTCATAAATTTGTTAGTTTTTTCTTGTAATTTTGATGATTCTGGCTTAGAGAGAATGAAAACACAAAACTCAGTTTCTCAGTATAAAATGAGAATATTGATCACAAGTTGAATAATAATAATCATTTATAATAATGAAACCTTTAATCATATAATAATTAAACCTTTAATCATATAATAATGAAACCTTTAATCATATAATAATGAGACCTTTAATCATATAATAATGAGACCTTTAATCATATAATAATTAAACCTTTAATCATATAATAATTAAACCTTTGATCATATAATAATGAAACATTTAATCATATAATAATGAGACCTTTAATCATATAATAACAAAACCTTTAATCAAATAATAATGAAACCTTTAATCATATAATAACAAAACCTTTAATCATATAATAACAAAACCTTTAATCATATAATAATAAAACCTTTAATCAATCAAAGGTGGCAGATCAAGATTACTGCACTGTAAAAAATAATCTGTTTAATTTACGGTAAAATACCGGCAGCTGTGGTTGCCAGAACTTCACCGTAAAAATGACAGTGAGTGGGTTTTCTATTCCAAATTTAAATGGAAATATCAGCAAAAACTGTAATTTAGTCAGAATAATCCTGTTATTTTTAGGGTAATTGTGTCATTCATTCACACATCATGGTGTTTCTCCATTAATTTTGCATGAAAATGTTATATTTTACCTAAAAACTGTGTGTTTCTTCCAGTTTATGACAGAAAAAAGTAAAAGTTTTGCGCTATTCTTTGATTTACGGTAATTAAAAGTGTCTAATACGGTGATATACAATTTTTCATTTTATGCCCTATTTCTGATGTATTTGACAGTGTTTTACTGTTATTTCTACAAACATTTTTTACAGTGTGGGACTCATGGGGTAAAAACAATGCTATCATGTCCAAAGACCAGCAGCAGTCAGAGCATCTTATTGGTTTATTTGATAATGAAGAACACATTTTACAAACACACTACAGATTGTATTTAAAAAAGAAGTTTGGACATGATAATTAACCACTTTATGTCCAGTTTTTAAGCTTTGAATCACCACGAAAAACACAGTCTGTCAGTAAGTTGTGACAAAGTTATTACAGTTCAACAGTAGCAGCATAATAATAATAATAATAATAATAATAATACAAGAGATCTTGGTTGTTAACACTTCAGAGGGAATGTGCAAAGCCACTTGTTTTTAAAAAAACATAACAATAATTACATAATTATACAAATTACTGTGAAATCACAACTTAAAACAAGTTCAGAAAACAGGAAAACTGAGATTATTGTTGCAAATAAAGCAGAATTCATCCAAATGTTCTGGTGGTGTTAACACTGTTTACAGAAAAAAACTTTTTATTGATTTAATAAACACAACAGGCCAAAAGTTATGAAGCAACTTAAATGTCTCTCTTGTTAAAAACCAGTGTGTGTTCTGTTCAAAAGTCAAAAAAACAAATCCCAGTTTGCATTATTCACTTTATCTCTTTGTCTTTTGAGAGTTTGGAGACAAAAATGCCAATAAATCTCAACTGTGTTCATATCTCTGACAAAAGAAACAAGAGTTCAGATTTATACATTAAGGAAAGAAGGAAACACAAAGTCTAAGCAATAAAAACCCAAAGAGCTGATAATTAGAGTCAACATGTGTTCTAATAAGCAAGGTTATTATAGTTAATGGAAACTAGAGTTGAAAAAACATCTTCATTAACTGAAATAAAGTTTTTAAAGAACGATAACTAACTGAAACTGTATTTTGTGGTTACAAAACTAACTAAAAAGAACTAAAATTATAGTGAAAATGTCCTTCGTTTTCGTCTTTGTCAACTTTTTTCATCCGTAAACCTTTTTGGTTGATATGAAATCTATTTCATCTATCTGGTTTTATGACTTAATAAACTTATTGGGGCTGAGATGGATCAGACAAAGGAAATAAAGGAAACATTTATTGTGACCTTATTGAATCTGGACCCAACAAATACCCCATTACAAAAAAAACTAAAGCTAATAAAAACTAAACTACAACTAATAAAAACTAAACTAAAACTAATAAAAACTAAACTAAAACTAAAACTAATAAAAACTAAACTACAACTAATAAAAACTAAACTACAACTAATAAAAACTAAACTACAACTAATAACAACTAAACTACAACTAACAATAAAATTAATAAAACTAAGCATTTTCCAGAAAATAAAAACTAACTAAAAACTAGCAAACTCACTCTAAAAACTCATTAAAACTAACTGGATTTGAAAACAAAAAATCACAATGAAATTAAAACTAAAACTAATGAAAATCCAAAACTATTATAACCTTGCTAATAAATGACTCTTTACATAATAATCATGTTTATTTTGTTGCAATGATGATCTTTTTTGTACAAATTTTGATCTTGCTTCCAAACTTTTGGCCTTTAGTTATATCTAAAATAAAATAATTAGCATTAATGCTGTGGATATCGTCCTTTTATCCAAATTGTTGCAGTAGAAAAAACTGAAAATGAAAATGAATGAAATGATAAAAAAAAAAAAAAAAAAAAAAATGAAATTATGAAAAAAAAGTTTTAACATTTCCGGTTAGAAGCAAAGCAACAAGCCACATCAGCCAGATTCATCCTACAGAAGGCACTATTACATCATATATATATATATATATATATATATATATATATATATATATATATAAATATCATTGTCTCCAGTGTTCAACAGTCACTTTTCTCTGTTGTTGTCAGTATCTAGAACACAACACCAACATGGATTAATGGCTTTAAATCCATTATATCAGTAGTAAAAACAGAACATTAAATAAAACAAACTGGACATTTCCTGTCCTGCTTTTGTCAATTCAAAGTTATATCTCATATTAAAAACCACCATTTATTACTGAACCACAGAAAGGATTTTCTTGTGAGGTAGCTGCAGAAAAAAAGCTAAAAAAACCCGAAGTTTGCACAATTACAGAGGCAAGAAAAAGTATGTGAAGCCTCTGAAGTTACCTGGTTTTCTGCATTAATTTGTTATAAAATGTGATCTGATCTGCATCTAAGTCCCAAATATAGACAAAAACAACATGCTTAACCTAATATCACACTAACAGTTATAATATTCATGTCTTTATTATACCTTCTAATGTACAACATGGTCTAAAATAACCCTATTATTATTCCATGCTGCTGTGTGTTTGATTATCTTTTTTTTTATTACAACAGATATTTATATCCTTATTTCCTTTCATACTTTATGAAGAAAAATAGTTTTTGTATTATTACATCAAGTTTACACACATGGGTCTAAAATGACCTTGTGCATTAGAAGAGTAGTGATACAAAAAGTGATTCACTGAATGAACAATGTGAGTATATGTGTCACTATGTTTGTCTTATTTTGAAGGTTTAACTTTAAAAGAGTTGTTAGAACCACCAGATTACATTGGAAAATCACATATTTTAACATTTGAGACCAATTAGAGGCACCAAATAATAATTTACATTGGAAAAAACACCAATTTAACAAACTAGGATAGTTAATATTTGTGTCTTCTTTGTCAGGTTTTAAATTGGTGACAACATATAAACACCTTCTAATGCACAACATGGGTCAGAAATCACCTCGTGCATTAATGCAATCTTTTGTGTTTACTGTTTTTTGTAATTTCTTTGTCTGTTTTTGTGTGGATTTTTATGTGTTTTGTGTGTGTTTTTTATTTTTTTGTAAAAAAAAATTATGTTTGTGTGTTTTTTGTCATTTTGTGTTGTTTTTTTGTGTATTTTTTTGCATTTTCTGTTTGTGTTTTTGTATTTTTTTTGTATTATGTGTGTCTTTTGAATTTTTTGTGTGTATTTATGTGTCTTTTTTATGTGTGTTTTTGTATTTTTCTCATTAAATCATTACATTTTCATTAGATTGGTGATTGGTGAATTGGTGACAACATATAAACACCTTCTAATGCACAACATGGGTCAGAAATCACCTTGTGCATTAGAAGAGTAGTCATAAAAAAAATATATAAATATTTGAACTCAGTGGGGTCACTTTAGACCATGTTGTTGTGCATCAAAGGGTTAATTAAGCATGTTGTGTTTGTTTATTCTTGGGACTTAGATGCAAATTAGATCATGTTTTATGACAAATTAATGCAGAAACCAGGTCATTTAAAGGCTTCATCTACTTTTTCTTGCCCCTGCACACAGCAGGAAAAAGACTCCAAACTGATTTTATCCTGCCAGCAGCAGCTGATCAGAGCTGATTCAGTCTGAGACTCATGTCAGATAGAAATCTAAATCTAAGAAATCTAAAATTATCAAGTGTTACAATTAAATTTTATTGAATTTGATTTTTCAGTTTAAGGTATCATGTGTTTTGTAACAATGTGAATTACTCAGTTAATGTAATGTATATAATGTAATGTATATAATGTAGATGGTACAGGAGAGGCTAAAATAAGCCTTTAGTGGGGCTTCAGCCTGGTCCCTTTTCGGTTGCTGTCTGATGGATTCTTTTGTAAAAACATGATTTTATTTTGTTGTCTGTTTTTTTTTGTTGTTGTTTTTTTGGGTAACCGAAATAAAGCATTCATTCATTCATTCATTCATTCATTCATTCATTGAAGAACACACCCTCATGCTGCAGAGCGTCAGAGGGAACAGAAGTGTGAGTGGACGGGGAAGGCAGCGAGTCCTGCAGCAGCGATGCCCAGACTGTCTCCAACGCTGGCTGCTGCCATCGCAAACTCCCTCTGTCTGTCTGCAGTCTGAGGAGGAGAGGAGGAGAGGAGGAGAGGAGGAGAGAGGTGGAGAGAGGTGGAGAGAGGAGGAGAGAGGTGGAGAGAGGAGGAGAGAGGTGGAGAGAGGTGGAGAGAGGTGGAGAGAGGAGGAGAGAGGTGGAGAGAGGAGGAGAGAGGAGGAGAGAGGTGGAGAGAGGAGAGGAGGAGAGAGGAGGAGAGAGGTGGAGAGAGGTGGAGAGAGGAGAGGAGGAGAGAGGAGGAGAGAGGTGGAGAGAGGAGGAGAGAGGCGGAGAGAGGTGGAGAGAGGAGGAGAGAGGAGGAGAGGAGGAGAGAGGAGAGAGGAGGAGAGAGGAGGAGAGAGGTGGAGAGAGGCGGAGAGAGGTGGAGAGAGGAGGAGAGAGGAGAGGAGGAGAGAGGAGGAGAGAGGTGGAGAGAGGTGGAGAGAGGTGGAGAGAGGAGAGATGAGGAGAGAGGTGGAGAGAGGTGGAGAGAGGTGGAGAGAGGTGGAGAGAGGAGAGAGAGGAGGAGAGGAGAAGAGAGGTGGAGAGAGGCGGAGAGAGGAGAGGAGGAGAGAGGAGGAGAGAGGTGGAGAGAGGAGGAGAGAGGCGGAGAGAGGAGGAGAGAGGTGGAGAGAGGAGGAGAGGTGGAGAGAGGTGGAGAGAGGTGGAGAGAGGAGGAGAGAGGCGGAGAGAGGAGGAGAGAGGAGGAGAGAGGCGGAGAGAGGCGGAGAGAGGTGGAGAGAGGTGGAGAGAGGTGGAGAGAGGAGGAGAGAGGTGGAGAGAGGAGGAGAGAGGAGAGGAGGAGAGAGGAGGAGAGAGGTGGAGAGAGGTGGAGAGAGGTGGAGAGAGGAGAGATGAGGAGAGAGGAGGAGAGGAGAAGAGAGGTGGAGAGAGGTGGAGAGAGGTGGAGAGAGGTGGAGAGAGGAGGAGAGAGGTGGAGAGAGGAGGAGAGAGGAGGAGAGAGGTGGAGAGAGGAGGAGAGAGGTGGAGAGAGGAGGAGAGAGGTGGAGAGAGGTGGAGAGAGGTGGAGAGAGGAGGAGAGAGGAGGAGAGAGGTGGGAGAGGTGGAGAGAGGAGGAGAGAGGAGGAGAGAGGAGGAGAGAGGTGGAGAGAGGAGGAGAGGTGGAGAGAGGTGGAGAGAGGTGGAGAGAGGAGGAGAGAGGAGGAGAGAGGAGGAGAGAGGAGGAGAGAGGCGGAGAGAGGAGGAGAGAGGAGAGAGGTGGAGGAGAGAGGTGGAGAGAGGAGGAGAGAGGTGGAGAGAGGAGGAGAGAGGAGAGGAGGAGAGAGGAGGAGAGAGGTGGAGAGAGGTGGAGAGAGGTGGAGAGAGGAGAGATGAGGAGAGAGGAGGAGAGGAGAGAGAGTGAGAGGTGAGAGGTGGAGAGAGGTGGAGAGAGGTGGAGAGAGGAGGAGAGAGGTGGAGAGAGGAGGAGAGAGGAGGAGAGAGGTGGAGAGAGGAGGAGAGAGGTGGAGAGAGGAGGAGAGAGGTGGAGAGAGGTGGAGAGAGGTGGAGAGAGGAGGAGAGAGGAGGAGAGAGGTGGAGAGAGGTGGGGAGAGGAGGAGAGAGGAGGAGAGAGGAGGAGAGAGTGGAGAGAGGAGGAGAGAGGAAGAGAGAGGAGGAGAGGAGGAGAGAGGAGAGAGGGAGGAGGAGGAGAGAGGTGGAGAGAGGTGGAGAGGAGGAGAGAGGAGGAGAGGGGAGAGAGGAGGAGAGAGGTGGAGAGAGGAGGAGAGAGGAGGAGGAGATGATTCTGTCTCTTCACTTCACATACACACTGTAGAAAAAGTGTTTGGTCTAAAACCAGATCAAACAGTAAATCTAAAGGTCTAAAACCAGATCAAACAGTAAATCTAAAGGTCTAAAACCAGATCAAACAGTAAATCTAAAGGTCTAAAAACCAGATCAAACAGTAAATCTAAAGGTCTAAAACCAGATCAAACAGTAAATCTAAAGGTCTAAAACCAGATCAAACAGTAAATCTAAAGGTCTAAAACCAGATCAAACAGTAAATCTAAAGGTCTAAAACCAGATCAAACAGTAAATCTAAAGGTCTAAAACCAGATCAAACAGTAAATCTAAAGGTCTAAAACCAGATCAAACAGTAAATCTAAAGGTCTTAAACCAGATCAAACAGTAAATCTAAAGGTCTAAAAACCAGATCAAACAGTAAATCTAAAGGTCTAAAACCAGATCAAACAGTAAATCTAAAGGTCTAAAACCAGATCAAACAGTAAATCTAAAGGTCTAAAACCAGATCAAACAGTAAATCTAAAGGTCTAAAACCAGATCAAACAGTAAATCTGAGGGAAATGATCTTGCTGCATGGACAGATAATTTACCTTGACAAGATTTATTAAATTAAGATTATTAAATCTAGAAATAAGCATGTTGAACACTTAAAATAAGACATTAACTCTTTAAACCAGAATAAAACCATTTAAAACCATGTTACGTGTCAGGCAGCTATGTGTGTGTTTTTGTATTTCTCCTCCCTCCTTCTCCTGTTTTCAGGTGATTCCTGCACAGACTGTCAGTGATTGGGATGACAGCCTGCAGGTGATTACTGATGAGCTGCTACCTGTGGAACCAGGCTGTGCTCCTATTGGCTCCCTGCATCCCCAGCTAGCCAATCACAATGGAAGAGACCCTTTTAAATGGAGGACATCTTGGGCCTTCATTCTCTCTTGGTTGTTCAATGCATTTGCTGACTTTGTTTAAGAAAACTGGTTTGTGTGGTGGGAGGTTGGGACTAGGTAAGTTGGGGGTACCCTGTACATTTTTGCATCACGTAGGATAATTTCTGTTACTCCATTAGGTTATTGGTTGTGCCACCCCTGTATTGTTTTGAAAGCCTTTTTGTAGATAAGTTAGTTCGGCCTTTTGTTTGTTTTTTCTTCACAGCTAGTTTAGATCGGCCTTGTTTTGTTATATTTGTTTCAACTT